>NW_010360247.1:53609-71213 GCF_000414095.1 Morus notabilis | reverse complement strand
CTCTTACTTTCTAAGTAAATGTATATAAATGAAACGTGTTACTCCCAAATTCCAAATTCATTAATGGATTATGCAGTATTATAGCTCATGTGTGTGCGCTTCTTTTTTTTTTTTTTTTTTGGAAAATTAACCTCGGTAAACATACATATACTTGTTTCCTAATTACCAATGGATGATTCTAGATAGGTGATAAAGCTTACTAATTTGAACACAAAGTATCATTCGTCATTCAATTATTTGTGAAATTTGTGTATAATGTTCGAATGGATGAGAATTTAAACCCGTTCTTCCGACCTTTTTTTGAAAAGCGCATAGTTTCTCTTCCAAAAATGACATCTCCAGTCGGTGACCGTCCGTCCCGTCTCATCTTGATTTGGCTATAAGCCAGCCATGTTAGCTCCACATGATAGCCTTTTTTCTAAAGGCTAAAAAGACACTCATCAGTCAGCTCAGCCCCTTTCCTATTCAGCTTTGCCGCCTATTAAGTAAGAGAATTGGTCCTGCGGCCCGCCTCCGCTGGAAAGAACGGATCAAGAAGTGGTGGTTCAAAATACATACATACATACATATATATATATATATATATCTATATATATATATATTGTGTGTGTGTGTGTGTGTGATAATTAAGTTTGAATCAAATGATCTAGTTGCCAACAAACTCAACGAGAAAAATCTGAAGTACTATCCAGGAATTGGTCCAGGGAGCAAAATCGTATATATTTCGTAGTCGACCTAACGAGTAGTGTCGCTTAGCAAGATTAAATTCAAGTAACAAGAAGTAGTAGACATTTACAATTAATTAATTCGCTTGAAATTTGAAATTAACACGTTCCGAGCAATTATATATGCATGAGATTTTTGCCTCAATATCTACTATGATTCATGTGGAGGGCTCAATTGTGTAAACTCTTTTGATAAATTTGTGACATAAAGGCATTTAAATGCAAGTCAAGAGATGCATAACACAGAACAATTAGTTAATTACCCTAGTTAAAATAAAATGTATACTAATTAAAACTGTGATGATTGAAGGACCAAAAATGGAATCTTCAATTTTTTTTTAGAAAAACACTTCTATGATATATGTAAGTGATTCATCATTTGAATCCATTGTTCTAAAATTTTTACCATTTATTTTTTATTAATACTCTTTTAACTAATATAATTTTTTGACTAAAGGTGTTAATCAATAGTAATAGATAAAAATTCATGAGCCACGCATTTTAAGAGATGTTTATCTCATTTTCTATGTAAATATATACGTGTGTCTATATTTATAATAAGAATAATAAAAAAAAGGAGACAGGAATTTTAGTTCATTAAAAAGTCTTCTATATAACCTGAATATCTATATATAGTCACTCACCCAATCAAGATGTTTTGAGGTTTGGACTTGATGTTGAATGGTCAGTCAACACGCAGAAGCTCAGGACATATCATGAAATGAAAGTAACAGACTAATAGTTGTAGCCGCCGACCACGCATTCGAAACATAACCGGGAAATAGCTGTGTTGGGTGTGCACGCGCTCAATCATTCTCGTTGACTTTCCAATTTTAAGGAGAAAATTCACATACATTATACATATACACGTGTGTATATATATGTATGTATGTATGTATGTATGTGTGTGTGTGTGTTTTTATAAACTTGACGGTTGTCTTTTCAAAGGATTATTTTATTATAAATGAATGCGTAACTAATATCATATATCATTAAGGAAAGTAATATGCTTATAAAAAAAAAATTAAGGGAGGCAATATATTTAAAGTGTTTCATAACAAATCTTAAGTTTTTCTTTTCGTTTCATAGTTATCATATGTTAATTTTGATTATATTGAAAGTACCAATTTAGGACACCGATTTTTGTGAGGGACTACAATATATATACCTCGGTCTATGTATGTATAAAATATAGATTATAGAATATTCATGCATATCTTTTATTTGCTTTCTTTTTTTGCATGAAGATATGGATTATTCATTATCCATATAGGCCGACGCAAACATGCCATACCGCTTTTGACAAAGAAACGAGAAGGGAATGTGAAGAGCGTTTATTGCGGTGAATCCTCCATAGTCCAGAAATCCTAAGTGCATTTCACTTCACTTGTTTTTATAAAAAGTACTTGTCGTATGGATATGGGCTGATATATGGGACGCCAAGCTATTGTCAATATTGCATTATATATATTTAGTTCGACCGGTGCTACTCATCATAACATCGATCATTTCAAAGATTCGTGCAGGTCCATACCATTCCCAAAGGCCGGTTATATACATTAACACATTACTATATATATATATAAGATAAGGATAGTTCATTGAATTTTGATCTATGTACAATCATATTTCAGCTAGCTAGCTTTTAATTACGTTATAAATACCAAAGATATGATTCATTTCATTATGTAATCTATATATATATATATATATGTATATACACACCTATATACATATAACATCCAATGAACTGCCTCAAATATCAGTGCCGACATCGCTCGGATTATGTCAAGGATTATGTTCCTCTTAGCCACACAATGCATGTTTTATCGTTGCGTTGGGAATAATAATAATAGTAATTAATATCAATGATTTAATCAGATAGGAGAAGATATTAATTAGCACTTTATCTTATTTTTCAAATCTTGAGTTATTGAACATTCTTATATGTTTCGCAACGAATATAATTATGATAGTTAGTTACATGTCATTGTTTAAGACGACTGTTGCGGGAAATTATAAGCATCAAAATTCAAATTGGTGATGAAAATATCAACAATGGTTACAGATACAAAATTTATTGATTAATGTCCATTCAAGTTATTATCGTGCTTGTTATTTTCATAAGATAGAGATGCAACAATGGATCGGGCCCTGAGCCGGCCTAAGTCCATCCTAACACAATGACGGGCCGGGTCGGCATGACTTGTCACTATTCAAGGCATGATCCAACTCATAAATATTGGTAGGTTAGGCTGGGCCAACATATATTGGCCCATGGACCGGCCCGGCATGGCCCATGAAAAATCATGGGCTAGGCCGGGCTTGGGCCTAGCTGGGCCGGCCCGTCTAGGCCCATGATGGGCTGGCCTAGCTCGGCCCGTCTAGGCCCATAATGGCCTGGCCTAGCCCAGCCCGTCTAGGCCCATAATATCTTCATGTTTTTTTTTTTCTTTTTTTAGTAATTTTGTAAACATCTTATGTATAATTATCTTTATTGTACTCTTTTTTCCTTAACAAGGTTTTGTCCACTAGAATTTTCTTAGAAAGGTTTTTATTTAATGAGGTAATCGTAAATAAAATATCATTTTTCATATTTCTATTGACTATTCAAATTTATATATTTGTTAACTTGTTTAAAAATTTTAAATTTAAAATTAAAAAATTAAAAATTAAAAATTGCATGCTTAGATGGGCTAGCTTATTTAAATCTATGATGGGTCTTGAGTGGGCCAGCCCATTCAAAACCCGCGGCACGGCCCATCTTGGCCCGCGTAAAATTAGCCCGTAATATGGGCTGGGCTGAAGTCATTCTTATACAGACTGGACTGGTTTGCGGCCCGCGTGGGCCTAAGGAGAACGGCCGTTATTGCATCTCTATCATAAGAAAGAGCTGTGAGGGATAGAGAAACTCAAGCAAAAACAACAGAATAAAAAGAGAAGATGAAATGACTATAAAAAAACGACGGACAGGAACACAATATATATCATAAATTATTTATTAATTTATTTGTTTACATTAAATGGGCATTGTTTTTAATTGGACCGTGTCACTGAATCTGTGAATCTAGAGAAAGTTTTGTATAAATCCAATCAGGGTCGTCGATTTTATGGGACTCAAACACAAAAACAGTCATTGTCGTTTTTTTTCTTTTTTTTTTTCTTTTCTTATTAATCTTAATGACCGTGTCGATTTTAGTGTCCACATTTCGTCTTTTTAGGGTTGTAGTCCTTTTTTCGTTCTTTTCGTTTTCTAACGTTTAATGTCGTTTCTTAGCTTTTGTTGCAGATTTTTGGTTACTTTTGTCATAATTTAGTTAGGATCAAGTTGTTGTTTCAGTGGATCTAGTTCCAATAGCGTCCTGTTATTATATATATATATATATATATATATATATATTTAATTAGGTTAATTTTGTTTTCAATATTGGTGGCATTTTCAAGTTTTTTGTTTAAATTGACAAGTTTACACTAGCAAACTTTTTGTCTGTTGTCTTTTATAAGTTGATGTCGTTTTTTGGTAATTGTCGTTTTGAGTTGATGTTGTTTTTGAATTATTGTCGTTTGTGTAATTTCACAAACGACAAACAACATCACGATGTCAATGAACGACATCCATATGGAAACAATATCAATAGCAAAATAATATAAAAAAACGACAAAAAGGGAAAATTCGTGATAAAAGACATAAATTGGACAAACGACAATAAAAGAAGAGAATAAACTAAACAATAGACATCTACTTCACAAACGAAAGCAGCCACAAAAGAAATTAATGAGCAGCAAAAAATGGTATACAAAAGAAATAACAAAAAATTATACATTTTGAAACCTTCGATATTTTTTTCTTGAAAATGTAGTCCTTGGATTTTACAAAATAAAGATAAGAACGTATAACATCTTTAAATATAAAAAATTGAAAGGATCATAAAAGGGTCAAAGTTAAACTCCATAATTTTTCTGAAGTTCTTAGAATCATCAACTAATTAAGGTCGAACGAAAGCCATTTCTAAGGTCCAAAACCATAAACACTAAGGACTTGTATCACTATATGACCATTGTGTCCTCCATAACTTTTGGCGTTTAGTGATGACAGATACTTAATCACTCATGGTTATGAAGATTGTAGTAAGGATCATAAAATTAAACTTTTTGATGTGCAGAGTCCTCTATTAGAGGCAAACACAAAGCATACTAGTCAGGAAGAGAATACTTATAATATAGAGGAAGAAACTCAGAATTACAGAGAAGAAAAATAGTGATTTAGAAACTCATACTTAGAGAGAATATTATTTCTGAAAATGTGTGTACAATATTCTCTGCTTGAAGAACTATTTTTCAAGTAAAAGAAAAGTTTCACCTTATATAGCTGAAGTTAGGGATATAAAACTTACAAGATAAGATTCTTATCCAACAAGATAAGGATTACTTCATCAAATCAAAACAAATTCGTGTCTATGGTTCAACAAGCCTCCTCTTTGAGAATTGTTTTAACAAAAGCAGCTCAAAGTCATACGCTAAACAAATCTTAGACAACAAATCCAACATCAAAGGATATCCATATTATAAGTCATATTGTGCCTAAAACAAATCAAATGCAGAATTTTTCCTCTACAATAATAACAATGGTGAAATTGATTTAATAATGGTGGAAGGACCGTTGTTATTACCGTTATTGCTATTCATGCGCGGCAGCTGCAGAGATTGTTACAAAACTCTAATGACAGTTTTCAATACTTTATTCAAATACAATTCGGATTTTATTTTCAATTCAATTACAATTTATTTGCATATCCAAATACCGGTTCGAATCACAATTAAAATCACTAAAAAAGTTCAAATTTTCACAATTTAAGTTGTTGAACCAAACAAGCCCTAAGAAGAAAAAGAAGAGCACAAACTTTGACACATATAGCAACCATATATAGTCTCTACCATATTGCATACGAAACCATATATAGTCTCTGCCATATTGAATATGAAACTAACAACCTTGATAAATATATAGTCAAAGAAGAAGAAAAAGAACAGACTTTAGCACATATAGCAACCATATATAGTCTCTGCCATATTGCATATTGTTGGAGTGATTCCAACACCAAACTCGCAGGAATTTCAAGAAACTATAAAATCAACAAGAATAAGAACACAGGAGATTTGTTTGAGCGACGTTCGGAATAAAATTCCTACATCCCCGTTGAGCTCTTCCGCAGAAAGACTCTTTTCACTATTCAGAGAAAGTACACCCTCAATTCCTCACAAACCCGAGATTTCCCCAAAATACATAAAACTCACACCCAAGAGATGAAATTAAGCGTACAACAAGATGAATTCCCAATGGAAGAACAAAACCCAAGAACTCTCCCAGATCCCCTTGTTCCCCAGCTTACAATTTCTCTCTTTTTTTGTTTTTCTGTGAAGAAGCAAAATGAGGTGAATTAATGCGGTTCCAGAGTCTTCCAAAACTATATATAGTAATCATGGTCAACAAGTAAACAAACCTTGCCACGTGTCCTATTTTGATTAGCGTAAGCTATCAAAATATCTAACTCAGCAAGACAGTCCTATAGCTGCCCCAAACGACATGTGTTTCTGCCCTGGGATGCCTTTCTTTGTTGATGTCGTATTTATGAGATTATCCTTACAAATTCCACCTTAATCTCAAAAAAAGAACAACATTGTCTTTGAATAAGAAACTCCTTCTGCGGATGTCATTGCTCAGACTTGATAATTCAAGTCTTTCCAATGCCTAGCAAGTCCAGAAACTTCTGAAGCTTGCCAGCATTGATCATCTTTGTTGCCATATCTGATGGATTGTCCTCTGTGTCAATCTTCTCCAATAGAACTACTCCTTCTTCCACCTTATCTCTGATGAAATGATGCCTCACATCGATGTGCTTTGTCTTCTCATGGTAGACTGGATTTTTACACAAATGAATTGATGACTGACTATCTGAGAAAATGGTTGTTGGCCCCTTTAACACCTCTAACTCCTTTAGCAGTCCTTGTAACCACATTGCTTCTTTAAAACCTTCGGTTCCTGTAATGTATTCAGCCTCAGTACTTGATAATGCTACAACCGGTTGGAGTTGTGACTTCCAACTTATACAATTTCCATCCAAGGTCATCATATATGCTGATGTAGATCTCCTCATGTCCCTGTCACCTGCAAAATCAGGGTCCACAAAACCCTCCAAGATCAAGTGATTAGTTCTGTATCTATAGGTAAGACCATAATCAATAGTGGAATTAACATACTTTAATAACCACTTTATAGCTAACCAATGATCTGGACCTAAGTTTGCCATATATTTACTTAATACACTCACAGAATAGGCTAAATCAGGTCTAGTACAGATCATGGAGTACATGAGTGATCCTACAGCACTAGCATATGGGATTTTAGCCATTTTAATCTTATATTCCTCAATTGAGGGAGATTGATCGGCTGAGAGTTTGAAATGTCCTGCAAGGGGGACTTTCACACTCTTAGAATTCTCCATTGAGAATTTCTTGATCACTTTCCTAAGGTAATCTTCCTGTGATAAGCATAACACCTCGTGCTGCCTATCCCTTTTAATGTCAATTCCTAAAATCCTCTTAGCATTACCTAGGTCTTTCATATCAAACTCAGAACCTAGGAGTCCTTTTACTTTCTTAACAACATCAATACTAGCACTAGTAATTAGCATATCATCTACATATAATAAGATATATACTGCAAACTTAGTACCAATATCTTTAAAATATAAGCATGAATCATAATGACTCCTAGTAAAACCAGTTTGAGTAACATAGTGATCAAACCTTTTGTACCATTGGCGTGGAGACTGCTTGAGGCCATATAATGATTTTTTCAGGAGACAAACCTGTTTCTCCTTTCCTTTAGCCTCAAACCCCGGTGGTTGAGACATATAAATTGTTTCCTTCAAATCTCCATAGAGGAAAGCAGTCTTCACGTTCATTTGTTCTAATTCCCAATCTTCATGAGCCACCAATGCTAAGATGGTTCTTATGGTGTTGTATTTTACTACAAGGGGAGAACATTTCGGTATAATCTACACTTTCTACTTGTGTAAACCCCTTGGCAACTAATCTTGCCTTAAACCTCATTGGGTCTTTCAATGACAAACCTTCATTGATTTTGAATACCCATTTGCAGTCCACTGCTTTTTGGTACTTGGGTTTGTTTACTAGAACCCAAGTGTTATTCTTTCTCAAGGATTGCATTTCTTCTTCCATACCTGCTCTCCATTGGCTTGCACGTGAACCACTTACAGCCTCTGTGAAGTTCTTTGGTTCTTCTGTTTCCATTTCCTCGGCTGTGTTGAGGGCACAAGCGATTAAGTTCCTTCCATCATATCTCTGTGGTGGTCTTATATTTCTCCTTGGCATATCCCTTGTCAGTTGATATTGATCTAAATTCTAGACTGGTATGGGTTGTTCCTCTTGTGCAGGTCCACTGCCTTCTTCATCCTGTTCATTCAATTGAGTGTTTTGTTCATGAGTTTCTTCACTGCCCTTAGTTAGATTGTTTGTTTGCTCTTTAGAATGTTCCACCTCAAATTGTCCTTCTTGGGGTGGAAAAGTACCTGTTCCTGCATCAAGAACACTGGGAGCGGTATCTTTTTCTAATTTTAAATAAGGCATAGCAAACTCATTAAACACAACATCTCTACTAATAATTACTTTATACTGTGAGCCATTTCTTAAGCATAGTCTATATCCTTTAACTCCCTCGGGATAACCGAGAAAGATGCACTTTATTGACCTGGGGTCTAATTTCCCCTCTTTTTGGTGAGCATAGGCTGCACACCCGAACACTCTTAAGTTTGACAAATTTGGAGGTTTGTTTGTCCAACATTCCTCCGGTGTCTTTAAACCAATAGGTTTACAAGGACACCTATTAATTAGGTAACAGGCTCTAGAAACAGTCTTCCCCCAAAAGTGTTTATTAAGACCTGAACTAATGAGCATGCATCTAACCCTTTCCATAATGGTCCTATTCATCCTCTCAGCAATTCCATTTTGCTGAGGGGTTTTCTTTACAGTTATATGCCTTAGAATCCCCCTTTCTTGACAGTAATTAGTGAAAATCGTATGACAGAATTCCAATCCATTATCCGTCCTTAAGGCCTTTAGTTTTCTATTCGTTTGATTTTCAACTAAAACCTTCCATTGCTTAAACTTATCAAAGCAATCATCTTTAGTTTAAAGCAAATAAACCCATACCTTTCTAGAATGATCATTAACTATGGACAGAAAATACCTGTGACCTACGAATGTTGGCACCTTTTCTGGACCCCCAGAGATCTGCATGGACATACTCCAAAAGTTCTTTGGCTCTGTAGGTCGAAGTAGCAAACTTAAGCCTGTGTTGCTTTCCAAGAACACACTGCTCACAAAAGTCCAGGTGCACAATCTGATCGTTTCCCAACATGCCCTGTTTGCTTAGTTTTTGAAGTCCTCTCTCACTCACATGAGCAAGTCTTCGATGCCACAACACAGCCTGTGTGTCATTCTTTACTGTTGCAGCCGCTAAACCTGTGACAGTTAGGCCTTCAAGAACATACAAACCATGTTGTTTATTACCTTTAAGAACCACTAAAGAGCCCTTTTGCACCTTGAGAACTCCACCTTCAGCCTTGTAACAGTAACCTACATCATCTAAAGTTCCTAAGGAGATTAAGTTTCTCCTTAGGTTAGGAATGTACCTGACATTCTTGAGGACATGTGAAGTTCCATTCCTCAATTTGAGTGTCACGGATCCAATACCAACCACAGGGCATGAGTGATTGTTTCCCATCAACACCTTCCCTCCATTAATGTTTTCATACTCTGAAAACCACTCTTTTCTGGGGCACATATGATAGGTGCACCCCCGAGTCTAGTATCCATTCTTCTTCATTTTGGACTAGGGTCACAGCAAGCATTTCTGAGCTTTCATAACCATCACATTGACTGGCTATAGCAACATCTCCACCCTCATTTGGTTTTTCAGCCAGCTGCTTCTTCCACTTATGGCAGTGTCTTTTTATGTGACCAGGCTTATTATAAAAGAAACATTTCCTCTGACTAGACTTAGACTTAGATCTAGAACTAGGTCTATGTTTTGATTTTTCTGAATCTTTTTTATGTGGCCTACCTCTCAAAAATAAACCCTCATCACCCCTGGCAGACAATTCATTCTTAATTTCTAATTCTCTTGATCTCAAGGCTGACAGAACATCCTCTAAAGTCAAGTTTTCTCTCCCATACCTAATGGCATTTTTAACTTCTTTAAAGGTTTCGGGTAGAGAAATAAGTAAGATCACGGCTTGGTTTTCCTCTTCGATTTTCTCTCCAATATTGGCTAAGTCTATTATTATTTTATTAAAGTCATCAAGATTTTTTTCAAGACTCTTGTTAGGATCCATCCTATAACTGAATAAACTTGTCTTGAGATAAATCTTATTAGTTAAAGACTTAGTCATATATAATTGCTCGAGTTTGAGCCATACCTTAGCCACGGTGTCTTCTTCGTTGACCTGCCTGAGTACATTATCTGACAGGTACAAGATGATGGTGGAAAATGCAATTTCTTGCATCTCCTTCTTTTTTTCTTCGGTTCCTGAAACATCCTTCATGTCTCCTAGTGCCTTAGCTACTTTTTGCTAAACCAGAATAGTCCTGAGTTTTTTCCTCCATAACCCAAAATCACCGGTTCCATCGAACTTTTCCAGTTCGAATCTTGATGTTCCCATTCTTGCCAATCCCGTATAATCTTGAACAAGAAAATTGAGATTTACTCGCGAGCTTCGTCACCGATCACAAAATCCTAAAGCTCTGATACCACTGTTGGAGTGATTCCAACACCAAACTCGTAGGAATTTCAAGAAACTATAAAATCAACAAGAATAAGAACGCAGGAGATTTGTTTGACCGAGGTTCGGAATAAAATTCCTACATCCCCGTTGAGCTCTTTCGTAAAAAGACTCTTTTCACTATTCAGAGAAAGTACACTCTCAATTCCTCACAAACCCGAGATTTTCCCAAAATACAGAAAACTCACACCCAAGAGATGAAATTAAGCGTACAACAAGATGAATTCCCAATGGAAGAACAAAACCCAAGAACTCTCCCAGATCCCCTTGTTCCCCAGCTTACAATTTCTCTCTTTTTTTTGTTTTCCCGTGAAGAAACAAAATGAGGTGAATTAATGCAGTTCCAGAGTCTTTCAAAACCATATATAGTAATAATGGTCAACAAGTAAACAAACCTTGCCACGTGTCCTATTTTGATTAGCTGAAGCTATCAAAATATCCAACTCAGCAAGACAGTCCTATAGCTGCCCCAAATGACATGCGTTTCTGCCCTGGGATGCCTTTCTCTGTTGATGTCGTATTTATGAGATTATCCTTACAGATACGAAACTTACAACCTTGATAAATATATAGTCAAAGGACAGTAACCACACAGCCGTAAACCTAAAATAACACATACAACGTTTCAAAGATAGGAACAATCTTGCATAAACATACAAAATCTAACAAAACATCCATTGACTATTTCATTAAGGTTTGAAGACAATATGATTGAAAAAACAAAGAGGAAAAACTCATGATGAAATTTGAAAACATCATTAAAATCTTTTTCTCAAAACACCAAACAGTACCACTTATGATACTGAGATATAGAATTATATATATATATATATATATATATATATATAAGAAGACACGTGTGGATGGCGCACATATTTAAGACATAGAATTGAAGACAATATGATTGAAAAAACAAAGAGGAAAAACTCATGATGAAATTTGAAAACATCATTAAAATCTTTTTCTCAAAACACCAAACAGTACCACTTATAATAGTGAGATATAGAATTATATATATATATATATATATATATATATATATAAGAAGAAACCTGTGGATGGCTCACATAATTAAGTCATAGAAAACAGACTTTTTCCAACAAGGTAGGTTGCATATGCATCTATACCAGTGTGCTTGATATGCTCATCGCTTAAAGTTTGAGAACTACGCCATCTACCAAAAGCAACGTTGGCTGGCACATTACATAGCGCGTCCAATGCAGATGCAACCAAGCATATAAATTAAGTAGTCTCGGCCAACTTCACAAAATCGTAAGCCTTTGTTCCGATGCTAGCACCTAAACGCGAAGCGGCTGCAAGTGTACCGAGCCCAACCGCATTCCGGCATTTCAAGCCGTGATCTCTTTCTAGGTCAGCCATGTACTGCTTGATTCTCATCCCTAAGAAAGTTAGACTACAGAGGTTCAGAAACTCGGCAAGTCTGTGTTGAAACGAGAAATCTGTATGATCAAGCACTCAATTCCTGCACAAGGTTTCAATATCGAAACTCCTTCGCTGAGTGAATCGCGCCTCGGCTTACATATAAACCACTAATGTTCGTTGACTCAAATTCGCCAATTTAATATCTTGTTCTTCATTAATCCGATGTTCATTTTCATTGTTCCCCATTTGTTCTCTCAATTAGACTGAGTCCCAAAAACCCGAAACTATAAATTTAAAGAGCTCCAAAACAATTAACAATAAACTAGGTAGATTGTGTTAATTAGCATGGCATCAATACTAGTCAGTAGTTACTTAACATAAAAAAAAAATAAAATAAAAAATAAAAAACATAGTTTTGCAATTAGAACGTACTAGTAGTATCAATGATTTTGCAAAATAATTAATATAAGTTGATGGATTAATTTGGTTTCAAAAAAAAAAAAAAAAAACGCAAATGTTAATATTGAAAACATACACGAAGTATTTACACATAACATTAATGGCATGTTTACTTATCCGTAATCATTAATGGCATGTTTACTTATCTGTAGTCAAAGTAGACATAAATCGGAGTAGACAGAATTTAGAATGGACAGAAATTAGAGTCAGAATAAGCTGTTTACTTAAGTTTCAGGAATTGGAGTCGGAATCAGTCCCAATCTCATTCATGCGTTTACTTACACTCAGACTGTTATAAATTTACTCACCTACCATTTTAGTAGATTTTTGTGTTGAACTTAAAAAAATAAAAAGAAATTGTATATTATGCTAACTATATATCTTAATATTAGGATAACTAATTAGTAATTAGATTGTTTTAATCACACCTAATTAATCATCTAAATTATTTTTTCTCAATAAATTTTAAAATAACCTGCCCTTTGGGAATGGTCTGGATCTCCACGAATCCTTGAAATGATATGGTGCAATCAAAGGGCAAAACATGGTTTGATCACAAATTCAACAAATAAACACAAAAAAATAAAAAAAAAATAAACTTGCCATTCAATAAAAAAGAACTACAGTGGTTTATGTTATTGACTCACCTTGAAGAGAAGAGAGATGCTCTTGGTTGCTGTGGATGCAATGCTGTGTTTTGAGGAGAAGAAAATATCAGAGGAAGTGAGTAAGGAGATACGAGAGGCGTGAAAGTAAATTAGAGCATTTTTATTTTACCTTTTACTTTTCTATTCACAAAATTGTTAGTAGAATTAAAAATAAAATCGTAATTCACATTTACTATTAAGATTAGGAGTGCCAATCCGGTGGAGGGTGAGGGAGTGTCAATCTCATTCCTCATCCCAAATTGGTGTGGGAACCCACACATTCCCACTTTCATTTTAAAATAAAAATAAATAAATAAATATAAGGTTGATTCCGATTCCCAATTTTCATTCTCCATTCCTAATAAGTAAACATGCCATAAGGGTACGTGCATAATGTTAACATTACAGGTACGTGCACAAATAAAATTAAGTGCTAAAAAATAATGAAAATTGCGAATAGTCCGGTATAACTATAATTAGATCCATCTTAACCGTTTCCTACACAAAATATAGGCAATATTATAGACCCACAAATACTTGGTTTGAATGTGTCGAAGAACTTGGTGTCTAGTTATTCCCGTTTGTCACATGAACTTAAATCAACAACAATATTGAATGACAACTTAGATTCTTATTTTCAAACGCGTCGTAACTATAATTGAGAATATTAAATAATGAATGAAACTATAAAGATTTTCCTCTCTGTCCCTTAAAAACAAAGATTGTTTTTAAATAATATTTCTTTATTTAAAAGTAAAAATGCAAAATTTGTCTCTGTCGTATCTATATATATATATAATTTTGTAATTAAAGGAAAATATCTGGCTATATTAGTTAAATATTGATATCTGTAAATATTTAACTTAATATCTGTAAATATTAATTTGAACATTTTTCTACTTTTTTTCGGTAATCTAAAGTTTTTTCTACTTATTCTATCATATATATATATATAATTTGGAAAGTATAATCGGAGGAAAGTATCCATCTATATCAGGTTAAATATTTACTTGATATCTGTAATAGATAAGAATATATAGAAATATACTTGACAGCAAAAAAGAATTTATGGGAATATAATAAGTACTACCGGTGATTTGTTATCTACTTGTATTAAGTAAAATATCTGATATTACATGCATCTAAATTGATGGCTAAATCTTATTACTGTTTACTATGGTGGTAAGTTATGGATTTATGCTAAGTATCTTCAAATTTATGGTAACATTATTAAGCACTACGGATTTACTGTCGAATATTATATTGATGATTCGTATCCACGTACAGGATCACATGGATTTTTGAATTAATTATACCATACTACAAGTAGATTTTTTTTCCTGGAAATAGAATTGTTGCGAATCCAGTATACGTATAAGCAAGCTCCTATATAAAAAGGCGTTAGTCTCAATTCTTTTGAAAACATGGAGGCACACTCACATGAATCAGAGCCTATGGTTCGGCTATCCCTTTCTTTTTCCCAAACCCATTCTTCCTCACTATCAAAATCTCTATCTAACATTTATTTCAAAACCTTTTACTTCCATCTCATACATCAAACTTGCAGCAGTAGTACTACAGTTAACAATTTTGCATCGTATTCGCTGAAGAATTACTCGTCATGAGTAGACCGGGAGTACCACGTCAATAGAAGATCCGAAGGGGACTTCGACTCTCCGGAGGCGGTCCTCCGCCGGACTCCTCAAATCCTTCCATGTCGCAAAATGGACTCTCGCAAAACCCTATGGCCATGCAAAGCGATTCATGGAAAGGAATCACAGGGGTCAGTGGTCTCCCACTATGGAGAAGCTAGTCCGGGCATGTCCCCCGACTACACAGCCGCAGCCGCAACATCAGCCGAACTTTTGTGTTTTCTCGAGTGAAGCGCTTGCTGCCGTAGATCCTTACATCGATACTTATTGCACTCATCTCATGATCTCCAAGGGTTGATCTGTTTCATTTCCATCAAACATTTTTTATATGTATTTTTTTTTATTGGCCTTCAAGTTTCACGAAGACCAGAAGATCACCAAATGTGAGAGACAGATTAGTATCAGTTTTGGTATGATTTTACTATTGTATAGCACTAGTCAAATTAGATTTACTTTCAAGTTATTTGAAGTCGCTGTCCATCTCAAATATTATGGAAATGCCAAATCTAATATTGTATATAGTTGGCACAAGAAAATATAAAAATAATGGGCCTGTTTGTTTTGGTTTTTGTTTCCATTTTTCACGGTTTTCAAAAATAAAAAATGAAAAGGGTTGAAGAAAACGCATTTGGTGTAAAATTTTCTAAAAATGAAAAACAAAAACGTTTTTGTCCTTTTCTGAAAATATGAAAATGATTTATTCTCGTTTTCATTTTCTCATTTGTTTTCGTTTTCTCTCCTCCGTTTTCCTTTTCTTTGAAAAATCTGAAAATCTGCGCCATTTGTTTTTGTTTTTCACTCGTCTGCACCCAACGCGTTGACCACATTCTTCATAGGGCCCTCTTATCTCTTCCTTCTCCGAGCTCGTGTTATGGAAGAAGGAGAAGAAGGAACCGAGAAGAAAGTATCAGCAACAACCGGTTTTATTACGGGACAGCTCATGATGTTCATATCGATAACATTTCCTAACTAACATATATAATGTTATATTAATATATTTATTTAATATATTTAATAATATTATTTATTTAATATATTATTATTTTAAATATTATTAAATGTTTTTAAAAATTAAACTACCAAACACAATTTTAGTTTTTTTAAAACAGAAAACAATCTCGGAATAAAACTACTAAAGGTATTTTCAGAAATGATTCCAAAATGAAAATGAAAACGTTTGTTTTCATTTTCATACAGAAAACAAAATTATTTTAGAACTAATTTCAAACGCACCCAACATATTTGATATATTGTTCTATTTTGTACTTCAATACATGATCCTAATTCAAAAGCTCAAACTTTTTTTTGTTATAATTATTAAACTTTGAAACTTGTAAAAATAAATTTTTAATCTTAAAATAAATAAACAATGACTATAATGTAATGAATAAATGAAATAATCAATAGATTAGCTTATAGCAACCAGATATCAAAATTTGCCATATGCTATATATATATATTTTTAACTTTGTGCTTTATTTATTATACTGGCTTATTTTGTCCTTACAGTATAAAGTTCTATTATGATATCCGTACAAAAATGGTTCTGAATTGTTCCTTTTTTCTTCTATTAACATTGTCATTCTCATTTTTTTTCCTGAAGTTTTTTGTCATTGAAATTTTGTCGTTTGCAGTTTTAGTATTAATTCAATGTATTTGCGTGTCGTTTGGAGGGTTAGTTTCCCAACGTTTTATGTATGAGCAGTGCTGAACTTTCGGGCGGCGGGCATGCCCGATGCCCAAAAATTTTTGGGCACTTCGGGCAGGCCACTCTCGCCGTCCGACCAGGGTTTTCTTCGGGCACGGGCTCGGGTCGTCCGAAAATATTAATCCCCCCAACAGCCCGCGGCCGTGGAGAAGCCGTCCCCCGCCGTTCGCCGGATTTTTTTTGAATTTTTCGGCAATACCCGAAGCTGCCCGAACTGCCTGAATTTCTGTGACCGTTGCCCAAATTTTTGTGACCGTTGCCCGAAAAAGGCCCGATTTTTTTTTACCGTTAGCCCGAAAAAATGCCCGAATTTTAAACAAACGGGTCTTTTTGCCCGAACCGGACCCGAACTCGAATTTTGCCTGAATTTTTGAACCAAACGGTCAGATTTTGTACCATTGCCCGACCTGCCCCCGAACTGCCCGAAAAATTTGTAGCCATTGGACCCGAATTTTTGGGGGAAAAATTTTTTTTTTCAACCCAAAAATTTTCCTATAAATACCCCCCTCCCCCAACCATTTTCCTCACCCCAAAACTCTCATTCTCTCTCAATTTCTCTTAATCTCTCTCAATTTCTCTTAATCTCTCTCAAATCTCTCTTAATCTCACTTAAATCTCTCTCGAATCTCGATCTCTCTTAAGCTCTCTCAAAGCGCTCTTAATCTCTCTTATTTTTCATAATGGCTTCTTCTGATTATGGTGGTGATATTCCCATTGATGCCTAATTCAACATCGAAGAAGGGCAATTTCCTAATGTTTTTCAAACGCATGAATCACAAACTATGGAAAGAGTTGCTGATGAAACTGCAAATCCGACCCCTGGTGGACGTACTAGAGGTCGGGGACACAATGGTGGTGGCACAAGTGGCCATGGAGGAGAGGCAAGCGGTAGTACTAGTGCAAGTGTTGCAAGTTCTAAGAAGAAATGCAAGCGCACCTCAGCAGTTTGGGAGCACTTAGACACATTCGAGGACGTCGACAATAACGGTAACATTAAATACGTAGCTCAATGTAAATATTGTGGTGAGAAATTACAAGGTAACACTATTCACGGCACTACACACTTAAGAAGGCACTCTGAAAAGTGTCTTCAAAAGCAAGGAGGCAGATATTAACTCCGCTAAACGCAATTATCGTTTGACCGCCAAACCGGCGGTCTAAGCACGT
>NW_010360247.1:52438-52742 GCF_000414095.1 Morus notabilis | reverse complement strand
ACCCTATATTAAAATTAGAAGGTTTAGAAAGTGGATTAGATAACTTAGGTGAATTTTTAGCTATAGACACTACTGACCAGTTTCCTATTATAAAGGAAAAAATATATTCTCTATATATCTCTTACGAAAGTAGGTTTAGAAACACACCTCGTGTTGACCAACCGCAACAACGAGACGACAATCCGCATTCATTCTTGAATGTTTTCGGGTTGTCTAAGAAGAAGAAGAAGAAGAAGAAGAAGACGACGAGTCAAGGTCAAGAAGAATCTGGGAGTGGAAGTGGATCTTCATCAAGAGGTGGCGG
>NW_010360247.1:50350-52407 GCF_000414095.1 Morus notabilis | reverse complement strand
TTATAGACAGTAGTGAAATGTTTGATTTGGTTGAGTGGTGGAGGGCACGAGCATTAACTTAGCCGATCCTAACACGACTGGCAATGGATATTTTTTCGATCCCGATCTCCACTGTTGCAGCCGAACAAGCATTCAGTACAACCGGCCGAATACTTGAAGAACGGAGAAACGCATTGCAGCAGGATATTGTTGAAGCTTTGGTGTGCATCAAGGATTGGGACCGTTCCGACCAACGCTTACACGATACAATCTCATCGGCAAACCAAGAATGGATCGACGAATTTAATAGATTAACTTTTAATTTTCAAGACGATCATTCTGCTTCAATTTAAATTTTATTATTCTAATTTGTAAATATTTATTTACTTTGTAATTTCTAATTTGTATAGTGTTTATTGTAATTTGTAATCTTGTATAGACTTTGTAAGTTCGTCAAATTTGTAATTCGTCCCACAATGATTGCACTCTTTTTTCCTTACCAAGTTTTTATCCCAATTGGGTTTTTCTTGATATGGTTTTTAACGAGGCAATTGTGAATTACAAATTTAAAAATTAATGAAGAAGTAATGGTTTTTATATAATTCGTGTGTTCATTTCAAATTTTAAATTGTAATATACACATTGTAATTATACAAATACTTATTACTTATTATACAACATAAAAATATAATATAAAAAAAAATTCGGGCAACCGGTCAGGCATCGGGCAGCCTGACCGGGCACGGGCAGACATCCTCTGTCCGAAGCCCGTCCATGGGCAATTTTCGGGTCGGGTCGGGCAGCCCAAATTTTCGGGCATTTCAGATTCGGTCATCGGGCAAAAATTTAGACTTTTCGGTGGTCACGGGCAGCCCGTCCAAAGTTTCAGCACTGTGTATGAGTCCGTCTACACTTCAACAAAATTTTGAGTGCGTTGGGTTTAAGAATTCGTGCGTTTGAATCATAATTCGTGACTTGCTATAATATTTTTTTTCATAAAAAATACACGTAAATTAAAAATAATTCTGAATCATGATTCTGAATCCATAAACCAAACGTCATGTTCGTGATTCATAACACGAATTTATAAGATGATGACACGTAGCTAAAAAAACTATACTACCAATACAAAATTACCAAAAAGTCCACACATTTTCACTTTATTTAACTCCCTCACTCAGACGACCTTTTTTTTTAAAAACTTCATTTTACTGTGCTGGCCTTGACTTGTGGAAGAACTCATCCGCTCAAACCAGAAAATCACATCCAAAACCAGAGGGTTTTATGACCAAAATGCAGAGAAAAACATACCCAAAATGCAGCAAAAATTGTGTGGAAAATTAGAAAAGAACCCATTTGTGTCCGATGGGAAATCCTTCAAATACAAGCCGAAAACCATCTGATTTCACAGGTTGGGGATCCGTTTGGTAGATTTTAGACATTTGCTATCAAAATTCCGGTGAAAGCAAATAACCCACTAAAGTCTAAAAGGAGCGTGTTAAAGGAAATAAAAAGAAACTGGAAAAAAAAAAATAACAACTTAAGAAGATTGCGGTGCGGAAATGATGAGATCTGCGTATCGATATAGTACTGAATTGATAAATTGAAGAGGATGAGTGAGTTGTTTGGTAAATTGGCATGAGGAACAGAGGATAGGAAAGAAGGGAAAGAACTGTTGGTGAAAAAACAACCAAGGAAAGGAATAGGTAGTCTTTTTTATTTTTATTTTTAAAAGGGCTACATCATTTGAGTTATCTTCTGTCCATTTAGTTTGATAATTCGAGTTGATATATAATTTTATATGAAAATTTTTTACTGTAGTAAAAAAATTAGATATGACTGTTTCTAAGAATTTTTTTACTGAAACAAAACTCGAATTCTAAATTCAAACAGATAAAATGAACAAACCTTCTTGTTTTAAAAATTGAGATGTTAAGCATTTTCCTTTATATATTTGTCGTGCACATGTTTTATGTTGTAATAATTGATAGAGTTAGTCTTCAATCTAGAGGTGTCAAATGGGCCGGGCCGTCCATGGACGGCCCGGCCCAGCCCGTAATAGTGCATGATTCGGCACG
>NW_010360247.1:49744-50332 GCF_000414095.1 Morus notabilis | reverse complement strand
GCACGTGTAATGGACTAGGGCTGGGCCTCAACTTCTCAGCCCGCAGCCGAAGGACGGCCCAAGCACGTGGAGGCCCGCAGCACGCCCTTTATTCGGCCCAGCCCAAGCCCTTATTCGGCCAGGCCCAAGCCCGCGAAAACGGCCCACGAAAAGCCCATTTCATTTGGTCCAGTGGGCCCTTCGTAGGCCCAACGTTCGACACGTGACGGGCCTCCCATTTGGCCCGTCACGTGCCTCTCGTTTGGCACGTGATGGTCTAAACGGGAGGCCCGTCACGTGCCGCATGTTGGGCCCGCGAAGAGCCCAACGGAAAAAAACTGAATTTTCACCCAAAAATCCCCTATAAATACCCCTTAATTCCACCATAAATCCCACACAATAATTCACTCTCATCTTCTCATCTCACTCTCATTCTATCTCTCAACTTCTCTCTTTGATTTTGATTCTAAGCTTTTTTCTCGTGTTCATTCATTTTCTAGCTCTTTCATTTACAAAGTTCAATCAAGTTCTATCAATTTCCAAAAAATGGCCTCACCAAATTTTCCTGATTTCACTGCTCTTCCTGAGCTTGGTGAGGAGACATTTTTT
>NW_010360247.1:40123-48194 GCF_000414095.1 Morus notabilis | reverse complement strand
GACGCTAAGAAAATGTTAGAAAAAGTTTTTAGTTTGTATGAAGCAAAATATAGCACGGGTCAAAAAGAACAGGGAACTTCGTCGTCAACTACAAGTTCGGGGCCTAAAGGATCGTCGTGGAGTTTCTTGAAGAAGAAAGAGAAAACAGCAGGATCGTCCTCAACACAAGCGTCTACGGAACTAGTCAAATATTTTGAAGCAAATTTTGTAATAGAGAAAACAGCAGGATCGTCCTCAACACAAGCGTCTACGGAACTAGTCAAATATTTTGAAGCAAATTTTGTAATCGATGACGACAAACTAGACATCTTACAGTGGTGGAAGAGTAAGACATATCATTTTCTAACACTGTCCATAATAGTTCGTGACATTCTGACAACTCCAGTGTCAACGGTAGCCTCGGAGCAAGCTTTTAGCGCAAGCAACCGAATTCTTGATGAGAAGAGAAGCAGAATGCATCCAAATATCTTGGAGGGACTAATGTGCGTTAAAGACTAGGAAGATGCCAGAAGACGAAAACAACAATACACAGATGATTCGATGCAAGAATATTTTTCTAACTTAGAAATAACAGAATCTTCTAGAAGCACTTAGGTTTGTAATTTACTATTCCTAGCTACTGTACTCTTTTTTCCTTCGCTAAGGTTTTGTCCCGATCTCCCCACGGGTTTTACTTAGCAAGGTTTTTAACGAGGTAGTCATTTACGTGTACTCCTATTACGTCAATTCAATAAAATCACATCTTTTGGGGCATTTGATATTTTTTTTAATTAAATTAAAAAAAATAAGGGCCGGGGCCGGCCCGTGAAGGGCCTGGGCCCAGGCCCGGCCCTTGCCCTTATGGACTAGGGCCAGGGCCTAGACCAGGCCTGAGTTTTTCTTCTCAGGCCCGGCCTAGGCACGGCCCTGCACTGTGCAGGGCCGCGCCTGGCATGGCCCAGGCCCGTGATGGGCCTGGGGTCAAGCGTACCGTGCCGGCCCGGCACGGCACGTTTGACAACTCTACTTCAATCTAGTAGTAGTGGAGGTGAAATATTATTCTATTTTAAAAAAAAATAATAATAATAATAAAAAGGTATACAAAAAGAAATTGTAGTATTGTAGTTTTCAGAAACTATCAAATACATATAAAGAGTTTGACATTGTGAAAAGAAAAACTACTCATAGAGCTTTGTCTTGAAACATCATATTAGTATAAAAAAATTATTTATTATGCATATTTTTATTTTAATGTGATTTTGATTAGACCAATAAAGATATCCTACCATAAAAGGTATTTTTTATTTTTATACTTAAAATGATAAAAAAAAAATCATGCAATATTATATTTTGCAGTTGACCATATTTATGTTTTCAGATTTCTAATTTGTGCTAACTTCTTTCATTTTCTCGATCAACAATTAATTTTGACCATTTAAATAGCTAAATGCCATTAATATTTTTTTTAAGAAAAAGAAAAGAAAACTTGTAAAATATGAGGATATTTGGAGTATTTTTCATAGTAAAAATCAACTTTTGACTGGGTAAGTAAACTATGAATTTAAAAATATAAACTATACGTTTTTTAATCTCAAAATGCATTGTATAAAAATAAAAGAATACCATAAAAATTTCCCATATATAAAACATAATACATATTAAAATAGCTCATTAGTAAAAGGAATAAAGTTGTGTAAAAGATGTAGAAATAAAAATTTAAAAAAAAATAAAATTTAGTGGAGACATGTATGAAAAAATAAAATTTTAGTGGGGGTAAAACTGAAAAGTTAAAATTTTTTTAGGGGGTCAAATTTTATTTTGAAAAAATCAGTGGGGGCAGCTACTCTCACTCGTCCTTGAACAGCTCCGCCTCTGGTTGCGATTGCATGGCATCGCAACGTCGGTTTTCATAGATCTTCTCAACGTAGAGCTTTATTGTCGATTTTCGTTTGTACAGATGCAAGAGCAATAACAGGCAAGAATTAAGAGTATGACAATAACACTTGCGCTTTTTTTTTTTTTTTTTTTTTTTTTTTTTTTAAAGCATGGTAACAACACATCATGATTAACTTTCAGATAATCAAACTCAAACATTACCTACAGTGTTTCTACCAAATACCAAATAGCCTATATATCGAGTAAAAAAGCTGCAATTAGAAATATACATTATTGCAATTAGCTAGAGAAAAGATAATCCCCAGAAGAGAAGGCAGCATAAATCGTGAGTCGTTGCAGTTGTACTAGGCCAGACATCAGCTGCAAGTGGTCCGAGCTCAACCGCATTCCTGCATCGTAAGCCATGATCTCTTTGAAAATCAGCCAAATCCTGTTTAATTCTCATACCAACCAAAGTGATTGTTAAGAAGTTGAGAAACTTGGCTAAAGAAGTTGGGATCCTCGTGAAATGAATAAGCTGTACGATTAACTATTAAGCAGTAGTTTCCTACGCAGAGTTTCAAGACAGCTACTTTTTCGGTGACAAACTGGTCATTTTCCGAAGATGTGAAAGACTTCTCTATGCCGAAACCAACAACGTTTGTTCTGTCATGTGATTCTTCCGTCATCTCATAAAGCACCGATGTTAGGGCTTCGTCATGAGCCGATTCATGAGTAATGACGGTTGTTTCAATCTCTGCCGTTTCAGACGTTTGAAAGCAATGAGTTACAGACATTTTGTAACTTAAAGTTAGGATCGAAACAATATTGTGGGGAAAAATAAAAGGCGGAATGGATAAATGAGATTCGTGAGTAGAGATAGCTATAAATATGTATATATAGATCAGTATCATCATTGATTTGTCGATTCATTTGGCAAATTGAAATTCTAATTTTTCGGTTAACTCACAGATAATAATATATCTAAGCGATGGCGTGCATTTAAGATATATAACTATAGAAGATAAATCGTCTTTTAAACTGCCGTAATAATTACAAAATTACTTAAGGAGCAGCCATATTCAGGAGGCAAATTCGTAGTTTCTGTATTATCTCGTATTATACCAGTCATACATGAACATAGAAATCGAAAAGAAGGAAAAAAAAAATATATATATATATATATATTTGTCGTTTAGTTCTTACACAACGTTTTCTGTTTTACATTGTCGTTTCCATTTTTGTGTCATTTTACGGACTTTTATGTCGTTTAGTTCTTATACGACGTTTCTGTTTTACACTGTCGTTTCCATTTTTGTGTCATTTTGGATATATTGTCGTTCTCATTTTGATGTTGTTATTTTAGTTGATCATCTCCACGAATAATATGCCCTGTGGTGGTAGATTGATATGTTCGTTGACTCAAATTCGCCATTTTAATATTTAATCCAATCTTCATTTTCATTGCTCTCCATTTGTTTTCCAAATTAAACCGTCAGTTTCTAGAACCCAAAACAATATGTAAATATTAGTACTAGAAGTATATCAATGATAATGCAAAATAATCAATATAAGTTGAGGGATTAATTTGGTTTAAAATAGAAAAATACAAAAGTTAATATTGGAAACCTATACCTACTATTTACATATGTTAAAAGGGATCGTGCATAATGTTGTGATATTAACGCGCAAATAAAATTAAGTGCCCACAAAAAAAATAATAATAATTAAAATTGCGAATAGTCTGGTATAACTATAATGAGATCCATCTTCACCGTGGCCACTGTTGCCTACGCAAAAATATAGGCAATATTATAGACCCACAAATACTTGGTTTGAATGAGACGAAGAACTGGGCGTGCTCTAGTTATTCTCTGTTTGACACCTGAATTTAATTGAACAACAATATTGAATTAATTGGGTGCTTGACATGATTTTAGAAATAAACACAAGTACTTAGATTCTCATTTTCTAACGCATTGTAACTATAATTTTTTTTCCTTCATTAAAGAAGGAAAAATGAGACAAATACCTCTTAAAATGTATGAATTTTAAGATTTTTATCCTTACGTACCATTGATTAGTATCCTTTAATCAAATAATTTTATTAATCAAAAAATTATTTATCAAGATTAAAAGATAAAAATCTTTAAAAAAATGCATTTAAAAAGTGAGCTCACCCATTTTCTTAATGAAAAATGAATGAAACTATAAAGTTTTCCTACTTATTCTTTAAAAACAAAGATCGCTTTCTAAAACTATTTCCTTATTTTAAAAGTAAAAATGCAAATTTTTTTCTGTCATATCTGTATCTAAATATATAATATACTTTTTATAATTAGATGAAAATATCTGGCTATATTAAGTTAAACATTTACTTGATATCTGTAAATATTTAAGTTGATTATATAACTGTAAATATCCATCTAGCTATCTTAGGTTAAACTTTTACTTGATATTTGTAATAGATAAGAATATAAGGAAACATACTTGAGCAAAGAAGAATATAAGGGAAATATAATAAGTAATACCCGTGAATTGTTATCTATCTGTATTATGTGTATCTAAAGTGATGACTAAATCTTATTCTGTTTACTATGATGGTAAGTTAATATTGTACGTATCTTCTTTGATTTTGTTACCTTAAATTTTATCACATTTATGGTAACATTATTAAGCACTACGGATTTACTGTCGAATATGTTGATGATTAGTATCCAAGTACAGGATGATCACTTGGATTTTTAAATTAATTATACAATACTTTACACAGATTTTTTATTGGAAAAAGAATTGTTGTGATTCCAGTATAAAAAGGCCATAGTCTCAATTCGTTTGAAAACATGGAGGCACACTCACACTCAAAGCAAACCATTTCTCCCTCACCATATGTATCCAAATCTCTATTCAACATTAATTTTTTCAAAGCCTTTTACTTCCATTTTATACATCAAACACGCAGTACTACATTAAAACACCTATTCATCGTATTCCCCAAAGGATTACTCATCATGAGTAGGCCGAGAATATCACGTCAATAGAAGATCCAAAGGAGACCTCAACTAGGGATAAGTGGTCTCCCACTACGGGCAGCTAGTCCGGGGATGTCCGAAACGCACCCAGCCGCAGCCGCGACACCAGCTGAGCTTCCACATCTTCTCGAGCGAAGCGTTTGCCGCCGTCGGGTTGAGTGCCGGAAGGAATGGTCAAGATAGGACTTCCCGACAACGAAACCATAGCCTTGTGATCTTTGTTGCGCTGATCTACTAGACCAAGGCTTGATCTGTTTCATTTCCATTGGACATTTTTTATATGTATTCTTTTTTTTTTTGGCCTTCAAGTTCAACGAAGACCAGAAAATCACCAAATGTGAGAGAGAGAATATCATATTTGGATTGATTTTACTATTGCACTTGCTCTAGTCAAATTAGATTTATTTTCAAGTTATTTGAAGCCGTCCCTAGCCGTCTCAATATAAATGCCAAATCTAGTATTATAGTTGGCATAAGGAAATATATAACAATAACATACTTATATATTATTCTATTTTCGTACTTCAACATATAATACTAATTTAAATACTAAAATTTATTTATTTTTGTCATGAATATCATTATATTGTTCAAATATATCGCTAAGAAAATCTGTACATAGTACTGATTGGTTTATTTCTTATGTATATAAAAATAAATGTAACAAAACTATATATATGCAGTAGACATATAATGCTTATTACGGTAGCGAAATTGTGCATTACCACATATTTCTGAGGTATAATGGAAAATATTGGTTTTTTACTTGGTGATGAAATTCCATATTTATTTTGGTTTTGAGAGCTGAAATTACGATTATGTATTTGCTCTCATAATGAAAAAAGTACGGGTCACATGTGTAATAATTTTCGATCCATATTGTCAATTGCAGATCGATTTAAAGTATTCAAAGAGAATTTCCCGTTTTCAGTGAACATCATTTTAGGTGTTCATGGTACCGAATAAGGGGACCCGTTTGAACAACAATAGTGGTATTTTACCTTTAAAAAAAATAGTGGTTTTCAATGTTTAAAGTATTTAATTTGGAGAATAAGATGTTCAGAATCTATAATATGTATATTTTGCAACGCAATGAAAACAATACTTACAAAAAGTTTCAACAACAGTAATATTATCTATATTACGAAGCAAATTAATTAGAATTGAGAACCTGAATAGTATAATAATAAAAAAAAACTCATGAAATTCTAAAAAATAAAAAACTGCAGCTTTTCAGCAAAATAGAAGCTAAAAATAATAATAAAGTAACAAGTTAGGACTAAAAATTATTAAAGGAGACAGTTCGGGCCAACAAAGAAAACGACTTATGCATCAATAGATCGGCATGCTTGATCTGCTCCTCATTTAAAGGAAGGGAATCCCAATCGGCAAAATCAACTTCATCGGGAATTTTAGAGAGGGTGTTTTGGATTCTAACTTGTGCGGAAATCCCCTCCTTTCATATTAATGAAAAATTTTAATTCCCATTTTACCCCGTTGAAATGAAATAATCCCCATCTACCCATCTCATCTCCATCACTCCCCGTTCTCTCTCTCGTGACTGAAAACCTCTTGCAACTGCCAAGCCAGCTAGACCAGATTCACATGTTGCTGACAGCTGGGCCTGAGCTGGTAGAATGGGCTGATTTAACCGTGAAGGGTGCTGATTTAGCTGCTCATTGGAGGCTTTCTCAGGGGCTGCCACGTGGAATTAGGGTACAATAAGTACCTGCAGCTGAAAGAGAAGAAGGCGTCCTTGGTCATATTTTGTAACGTAGAGGCGGCTGAACTTGGAAAAGGAAACCACCTCCATTTCTCTGATCAAGTACCAGCTCCAGTACTGGAAAGAAGAAGAAGAAAACGGCACAGAGATTTAAACGTGAAGGACCATCTGTTGATGCAAGAGCAGCTAGAAGAAACCTTAGAAAAGGGGGATTCGGATTCCCTCATCATCATTTTAGTCTTTCTTATTCTCATTACTTTGTTTTTCTTGTTAAAGAATATTTACTCTTCTTCTTGAATCTGAACTTGAATTCATAAATATATTTCTATGAGATTATAATTTGTTGGCTGAGGTTGTTGATTTGTTAAATATTAAGTTGCTAGTTGATGTTGAATGGATTTGATGATTATTTCTCTATTTATTCAAGTGAGCTGAATTTGTGCCTTAACTGTGATTGGGAAATCATAAGAGGGGACTATAGCTTTGATTAGATCTGGGAAGATTTAGTTGAGTGGACGCAGCTTGAATAGTGCAGGTTCTTAGATCTTGTTTTTGATTTTTGATTCACATGATATAGGAATATATTGTGTCTTGCATAATATGATTTAGAGCTTCATTCTCTGATTTTAGAGTCTAGATTTACAAAGGGATTTGTGGGATTTAGCTTTAAGATCAGTAGACAGAGGATTGGAAAATCCCTAGTTTAGTAAATCTGGTTAACAGGAAGTAGTCGTTGCTGTCTGTTGCTGCAGCATCGCGCATGATTGTTAGGAGACAGTTTAGCAATTGTGAGCCACGAACAGTGATATTGGCCAATTTTATTTGCACATTTTGTTATTAATTAGTTTATCTTTGTTGTTCATTTTCTTACAGTCAAATTATTATTAGTTTTTAACATCTTAAAATCAACTTTAGTTTTCTTCTTAAAGACTTGAAATCAAATTTCTAAATTAATTCTATTTTTTTTTTTTTATTGAGTGTAAGTAAAAGAAAACTCCCTCAAGTGTGTGTCATTCTCTCCACTTCCAATTTAGTGGGTTGCGCAGTGAGCGTCGCCTTGGTGGCGGTTCAGTGGCTGCTTCTTTACCCTTTTTCTTTCCGCGGGATGATGAAGGGGCTGCTACATCGGGGGCTTCAGTAATTGGTGGCTCACCCTGCTTAGCACCACTAGTGGTGCCATTATCAGCTTCGGGGGCTGAATCCTTGGCGGCATCATCAAAGGCCTGGGAACGCTGGAGCAACTCCTCTAGGAAGTCGGGGAAAGTGGCCATAGGCTTAGAAAAGTTTCGCTGAAAGGATTTTTTTAAGGCCATGTCCCTATCCCGAGAATAAACCCAGAACTGGCGAAGCTGCTCTTGTTGCTGCTGCAGCATTTCAAACATTTCAAACTGTTGTACCTCAAAGAGACTTATCCTCTTCTCTAGCCACTCTTGACTTTGAGTGGCAGGCGCAAATGCAGCGC
>NW_010360247.1:38200-39551 GCF_000414095.1 Morus notabilis | reverse complement strand
GAGAAAGGCCGCTTGGCAAAGCTCTTCTTGCCCATGGTGAAGGTGATTTCAAGAGTGGACGTTTTTCTTGGGCTAGGCAGTGGGAGAGATCAGCGGCGGTTCTGCGCAGAGAATGAGGGGGATAAAAAAAAACTAAGGCAGGGGAAATGAAGAAGGGGGATTTCTGAAATAAGGGATCGAATGGGATTTGAATTTGGGCAATTTGAATTTAAGCCCAAAACGTCGTCGTTTTAAATGGCTGACATTCTGCTCTAATAACTGCCAAAACGACGTCGTCCTATTTAAACCCCTTGACTTCTCGTTAAGGGTCGCAATGCCATGCGATGCTGCACGATGCTGCAGCAAAATATTGCTCCCATTTTTAGGCCTGCTCTATTCGCCTCTCAATTGCTGCAGCAATCCACAGCAACTTGATTCCTGTGAACTACACAGCCAACTGTGATACTTAACTGCCCTGCCACTGAATAGTAAAGTCAGTGCTTTGCTTGAAACCTCAAAATCAAAATGAGAAATATGATGAAATAAAAGAAATACACAACTCAAATTAAAAAGAAAGCATCAAGATAAAATGAAATGAAAAAAACTAAAAACTTTGGGTTGCCTTCCAATAGCGCTTATTTTTATGTCTTCAGCCTGACGTCTTCCCTTTTTTAGTCATCGCTCAATGTGACAGAGGTCTTGGAACGCTCCATAGGTCCTCCCCAATAATGCTTGACACGTTGTCCGTTTACCAAGAACTTTCTCCCGAATTTCTCCTCTTGTAACTCCACAGCTCCATGTGGAAAAACCGTGGCTACTGTGAATAGTCCTGACCATCTGGATTTGAGTTTGCCTGGGAATAATTTCAACCTCGAATTATATAGCAGCACATGTTGTCCTGGTTCAAATTCCCTCGGCTTGATCCTCTTGTCATGCCATCTTTTAGTCTTTTCTTTGTACAACTTTGCGTTCTCATACGAGAACATCCGCATCTCTTCCAACTCATCTAATTGCAGCAACCTTGCTTGCCCAGCAGCTTGTAGATCCATGTTGAGCTTCTTTGTTGCCCAATAAGCCTTGTGCTCCAATTCTAATGGTAAATGGCATGCCTTGCCAAAAACAAGACGGTAGGGGGACATTCCCAAAGGTGTCTTGAAGGCTGTCCGGTAGGCCCATAGTGCATCATCTAATCGCAATGACCAATCCTTTCGGTTTGGGTTCACGACCTTCTCTAAGATTCCCTTGATTTCCCTGTTAGAAATCTCTGCTTGACCACTTGTCTGGGGGTGATATGCTGTGGCAACCTTATGCTTAACACCGTATTTGGCGAGCACCCCCTCAAATTGTCTGCTCACAAAATGAGTCCCCTCGT
>NW_010360247.1:34294-37426 GCF_000414095.1 Morus notabilis | reverse complement strand
GTATTTTATGGCTGAGTGGTCTGTATATACCGTCACCTTTGTCCCCACAAGATAAGATCAAAATTTGTCAAAAGCAAATACCACAGCCAATAGTTCTTTTTCTATAGTGGTATAATTCAATTGGGCATCAGTAAGTGTTCTGCTAGCATAATAAATAGAATGAAATAGGTTCCCTTTTCTCTGGCCGAGCACTGCCCCCACTGCGTGATCACTGGCGTCGCACATCAGCTCAAATGGAAGTGCCCAATCCGGTGCAACAATCACAGGGGTTGTCACAAGTGCTCTCTTCAAATCAGAAAATGCACGCTGACAATCTTCATTAAAGTCGAATGATCTGTTTTGCTCTAAAAGGAGACACAGCGGCTTGGAGGCTTTGGAGAAATCCTTTATGAATCGCCTATAAAACCCGGCATGCCCCAAAAAACTCCGTATTCCCTTGACCGACGTAGGAGGAGGCAATTTCTCAATGACTTCGATTTTTGCTCTATCCACTTCAATGCCTCTTTGGGAAACTTTATGGCCCAAGACAATTCCCTCTATGACCATAAAATGGCATTTTACCCAATTGAGGACCAAGTTAGTTTCTTCACATCTCTGAAGCAGCTTAGCTAAATTTTTCAAGCAATCACCAAAAGAGTCGCCAAAGATGGAAAAATCATCCATAAACACCTCCAAAGTCTTCTCTACCATGTCAGTGAACAGTTGCCATCATACATCTCTGGAATGTCGCTGGAGCATTGCACAAACCAAATGGCATTCTTCTGAAAGCGAAAGTTCCATATGGACAAGTGAAGGTTGTCTTACCTTGGTCCTCTGGTGCTACAACAATCTGGTTATAGCCTGAGTATCCATCCAAGAAACAATAAAACTCCTTTCCAGCGAGTCTGTCCAGCATTTGATCAATAAATGGCAGCGGGAAATGATCCTTTCTAGTGGCGGCATTGAGCTTTCTATAATCTATGCACACCCTCCAACCAGTCACGGTTCTAGTGGGTATCAATTCATTGTGTTCATTGGCCACCACTGTCACTCCCCCTTTCTTTGGTACACACTGGACAGGACTGACCCAAGAACTGTCTGAAATTGGGTAAATGATCCATGCATCCAGCCATTTGATGATTTCCTTCTTTACCACATCCTTCATGATGGGGTTCAATCTCCGTTGCTGTTCCACAGAATTGCTGCAGCAATCTTCCAGCAGGATTTTATGCATACATAGGGAAGGGCTGATCCCTTTAATATCAGCTATTGACCATCCTATAGCCCTTTTATGCTTTCTAAGGACTTCAAGCAGCATGTCCTCCTGTTCCTCATCCAAAGTGGATGATATTATTACTGGCAAAGTATCTTCCTCACCCAAGTAAGCATACTTCAAATGAGTTGGTAAAGGCTTCAATTCCAACACCGGTGGTTCTTCAATTGATGGCCTAGAGGCTTCAAATTTCTCTCAGATAAATCCAGCGACTCAAATGGTCTTCTTTGACAAACAGCCACTTGATCGGTTTCTCCCAGTAATGCGGGTGAATCATCATCAACTTGCTCAACCTCCAATGCAGCATTTGAGACATCCTCTTCCTCTATTTCCTCATAAGCATTCTTATTAAGTTCTTCCATCACAAGAGCATCTAATACACCCACAGCCGAACATTCTTCAACCTCATCTGGAAAGCGCATAGCATTGAGAACATCAAATGTGACCTGCTCATCGTCAACTCGCATAGTAAGTTTACCTTTTTGCACATCAATCAATGTCTTTCCAGTGGCTAGAAATGGTCTACCCAAAATAATGGGTACCTCCTTGTCTGCTTCATAATCCAAGACCACAAAATCCACCGGAAAAATGAATTTATCAACACGCACCAGCACATCTTCAATTTTTCCTTCTGGATGAACAAATGATCGATCGGCAAGTTGAAGGGTGACTGTAGTTGGCCTAGCTTCACCAATACCTAGCTGCTTGAAAACATACATTAGCATCAAATTTATGCTTGCACCCAAATCACACAAGGCTTTACCAAAATAAGTGTTGCCAATCGAACATGGGATTGTGAAACTCCCTGGGTCCTTCAATTTAGGTGGTAAGGTGCTTTGAGAAATCAGCCCGCACTCTTTTGTAAGTGCCACTGTCTCGAACTCACCCAAACGCCTCCTTTTGGAAAGAATTTCTTTCATAAATTTTACATAATTTGGCATTTGCTCAAGAGCTTCAACTAATGGGATATTGATATGAAGTTGTTTCAGCACGTCAAGAAACTTCCCAAACTGCTTGTCCTGTTGTTTCTTCTGAAATCTTTGAGGAAAGGGCGGTGGTGGTCTGTTCGGGCACGTTCCTGCGGCTTTTTGCTGCTGTTGCGTTGCTACAGCAACACTAGTTTCTACCTCATCTTGACTTTGTACAGGGTTCATGTGGCCATCCTGCCTTTCTTCCTTTTGGATCGAAGAGGGATCTTCATCTAGCTTGTTTTTCTCCTGTGGCCGCTCCAATGCTTTTCCACTTCTCAATTAAATGGCTTTGCAATGCCCCTTGCCTTCCCACCTAGGATTTTCCGTATTGCTTCGAAGAGTGCCCTAGGGGCGATTAGTTAAAGCATTTGCAAGTTGCCCAATTTGAGTTTCCAAGCTTCTCAAGGTTGAATCATAGCTCTGCATCTTAGCCTCGTTCTTCGTTATATATTCCTTAAAGAAATTCTCCATGGAATTTGAACTTTCACCGGCTTGAATCCGCATTGGCTGAGCTGGTTATGCTAAACCCGGCTGCTGAACTGGTCTATTATACTGAGGAGCACCACTAGGACCTGCTCCTTGATTACTCCAAGAGAAATTGGGATGTTGTTTCCATCCTTGGTTGTGTTGATGGTTGTAAGCATTGTTGCGGTTGTAGTTACTCACATAACAAGCTGAAGCGGGATTCAACGGACATTGCTCAAATAGGTGTCCATCCCCACAATATACACAGGAGATTGTAAGGGCCTGGACAGAATTCACTCCAGTTGAAGTGTTCATAGTTTTTATCATGTTAGTCAAATTTGACACTTGAGCCGAAAGAGCAGTGATTGCATCCACTTCAAGAACTCCCGGTGTTTTTCTTATGGGTAGTCTCTCGGTTGGCCATTGATAATGATTCGTGGCCAT
>NW_010360247.1:13989-33505 GCF_000414095.1 Morus notabilis | reverse complement strand
ATTTGAAACATGACCGGTTTAAGTTCAAAGTGTGGGGCCTGGATGTTTGGCCGAACAATCACAGGATTTAGTCCATCAAGAACTGGGACTGCAAAATCTCTGATTGCTCGATCACAGTCATCAACCACAAACGGTCTTGGGGCTGGTTCAAGAGCATTAAGCTGCTGCCCCTGATTTAGTAAGATCCCCTGAGCGTCTTCCTCGGCCATTTCTTGTACGTGAGCAAATCCTCGCTGCTCCCTTCTTCTCCTTCTCACAGTCCTTTCAATTTCTGGGTCAAGAAGGAATAACTCAGGTTCTTGCATACAAGTTGTTCCAAATACCTGCCAAAAATCAGAAACTCTGATGAAAATGAACAAAAATACTTGAATAGTAAATTACTTTAACAATAAGATTCAAATAAGACAGTCCCCGGCAACGGCGCCAAAAACTTGTTGCCTAAAATTGTGAATCTAGAATCTCGCAAGTGCACGAGTCAACAAGTAGTAAAATGATGAATAACCAAGTATCGTCTCACAGGGATTGAGTGTTTTTGAAATCAAATTGCTAAGTTAATTCTATTCAAGTCTTTAAGAAGAAAACTAAAGTTGATTTTAAGATGTTAAAAACTAATAATAATTTGACTGTAAGAAAATGAACAACAAAGATAAAACTAATTAATAACAAAATGTGCAAATAAAATTGGCCAATATCATTGTTCGTGGCTCACAATTGCTAAACTGTCTCCTAACAATGCTGCGCGATGCTGCAGCAACGGATACCTTTGTCCTCTGCCCTTGTTATTGAATTTTATCAATAAAGTTTTTATTATCAAAAAAATAAGCACGTAAAAAAAATAGCAAAATGTGCCATAAAACAATACTTCATATATTTATTTCTTTTTGCTTAAACAATCCAATGTAGATAAATAAATAAATGGCATAGCTTCACTCTAGCATGCTTCATTAATAATCCTATTATACCAATGGTATTTTGATTAGGAAATGATAATCCTAATCGAAGCTAGGCGGCTCCACCTAGCCCGGTCTGAGGGCCTCACCTATCAATGTGTGAATTTGCTCATTTACATAAGTGTGTGTGTGTGTATGGATATGAATATGTTTGAAATGTTCTTTATTTGTGGTCCTATAATTAATTATCATTTGGCTTAGCTCGTTTCTTGGCATGAATTTTCTCAACAAATTTATCATATTTTCTTGCAAATTTTTTAGAAGAACCCCACCAAAATTGATAATTATGGTATTTGGTTGCATTGTCAAGACTGCAACTGTCCCTGTCAAGCTTTGCAAGAGAGAGAGCACAAAACAATTCCACAACTCGAAGACTGCAACTGTCCCTGAGTAATTGTCACTAATGCTCCTTTTAGTTGTAATTATATTATGAATGAAGAAATGAAAAAAAAAAATTAATTATCATAAATTTATTGTTAAAAAATTCAAAATCATAGCATTATGTTTTTTTTTTAAAGTTAAACAAGTATTTCTAAATACCAAAAATAATTATATATATTTAAGTTTCATACCATGTCTATTTTGGTCATAACACATTAAAATACAATAACATTCATCAAAATTAAGTAAATAATAATATAAGATTTTGAGTATAACTATCATAATATCGCAAGTGTATAATAAAATCTAAAATATGTACTGAAATATATATATATATATATATATGTATATATATTAGTTTTTTTACCAGTTTTGTGTCGTGTTCGGGTTAGGCGGATCCAACTTGAAATTGACTCATGTTTTTCGTGTTAGTTTCAGGTCGACTCAATTCAGACTCGAATATCTTTTTCTCAACTCTAACCCGCAAAATTTGATACGTGGGAAGGTCTGAAGTTGGAGGAGGATTGGATTCAAAAGAAAATAAATAAATGGGTTGGGCCTCAGAAGACTGGTGGGCTGCTGAAACATATCAGGCCCAGACCCAAGGCAACTCTTCTTCAACTCAAGCTCAACGTGCTGGATCAGAAGGAAAGTTTGAGAAAACTCGAGAAGATGAGGTAGTCGCAACACGCAAGAGAAGGACACGTAAGAAACCAGGCTGGTTTGAGGATTTCGAGATGGGGAAAAACCGTTGAGAAATCGCGGGCGAGAAGAGGAGTAGTCTCAGCCGGTTTGTTAGCAATCAATTATTTTGTTGCTTAATTCAATAAATTGTGGTTGGGATTCTGGGCAATGGGGAACGGGTATAAAAGACACCATTGTTTGTATGGGGAGTTTTTATGTGAATTTTGGAGAGTTTTCTATAGGAGTTTGGCACTGACTCAAAGAATGCACTCTGTAATACAAACCATTTACGTTTGTATCATTAGTGCTTTCATTGAGAGGATGAGGAATGAAGACATAGCTGATCTTATGAAAGCCATGGAGGCGAGTTTTAAGCAGCATTCTGACGAACAGTTGGCGAAGTTTTCATTGATACTGGAGCAACACATGGCTATCACCGACCAACGATTTTCTCAGCTTGCTCAGCTCCCCCCTCCCCCAGCCACATCAGAGCTCAGGTCTGGCATTGGAGGTCACGGCGGGGCAATCTAGCGCTAAGGCAGACGACAGGCCGTACATAGGACACCGGCCAGACTTCGACACTCAACATTCATACATGAACTCACTCCTCAAGACGTTGCGATTGGACGTACCCCGGTTTGACAGGCCCTACACCGCGTCGACCCAGACCTGTGCCTTGCAGTTGTTGTATTCCACTTAGACGGAGAGCCCACGACATGGTACCAGTGGATGGAGAGGGGAGGCGGATTAACCAGTTGGAGTTATTTCCTATCTGAGCTGAAAAAAAGGTTTGGCGCGTCCATCTATGATGATCCATTGGGACGGATCTCTAAACTGGTTCAAACCAGCACCGTGGCAAAGTTCAGGGCTGAATTCGAGGAATTAATGACCCGCATCACAGGGGTGACTGAGCCTATGTTCATGAATTTTTTTTTATGGGGATTGAAGATGGAAATTCACTGGGAATTATTGATGCAACCGCCACAGAGCTTGGCAGAAGCCATGGCCAAAGCTCAGCTCTATGAAGAACGAAATGACGACATGTTCCAGCGACAACGACGGGAGGGGTACTGCCACTACGAAGGCCAGTCCAGGACTCCTACAACTGGACACACGAGAATTAGAGGCAACGCGGTTCCAGGAACTCCACCACCTCACGGTGACCAGACACCGCTGGGAAGCTTGAAATTGCCACTTAAGCGACTCTCGCCGGTAAAGATTCGGGAAAAATGGGAGAAGGGCCTCTGTTTTAGTTGTGATGAGAAGTATAACATTAATCATCGCTGCAAGAACAGGGTGCTGCTCATGTGCGGAGAGGACGAAATAGAGGAGAGCCAGGAAGAAGCAGCGCCTGCCGTGGACGAGGGGTTCCCTGATGAGGAAATAGAGGTTAGTTTAAATACCCTAGCAAATTCAGTAAATCCCAGGATTTTTCGGATTATGGCCAAACATGGAACAGAGTCTATGGAAGTTCTCATTGACACAGGAAGTAACAATAATTTTATTCAAGAGACACTGGTAACCAAACTAGGATTGCTAGCAGAGGCGTCCAAACGATTCAAAGTTTATATGGGAAATGGGCAGTAATTGACTTGCGATAAGAAATGTGCAGATGTAGAGTTAGAGTTACAGAGGACTAGTTTTACTGTAGACTTGTTTGTATTGCCTATCTGGGGATTGGATGTAGTACTGGGAATGCAGTGGTTGAGGACATTAGGGCCCTGCTTACATGACCACAACGAACTCACCATGGAGTTCCAATGGAAGGGTAAGAAGGTGACACTGGCAGGGACCAAAACGGCAGCAGCTACCCAAGTAACGTTTTCCCAACTCAACACCATACTTCAGGCGGGCAGTGTGAGTGAGTTATTTTCTTTGGCTCCAACCATTTTAGTTACGCAGGGCAGTAAGGAGGCTAGCAGAATGGACAATGACTACTTAGGGGCAACCCTGCCGAGTGTAGCTAGACACTTGCTTCACCAGTTTAGGGCCGTATTTGAGGAGCCCAAATCACTTCTTCCTGTACGCTATATCGATCACAGGATACACCTACAACCGGGCAGTACACCAGTCAATGTTAGACCCTACCGGTATCCTTATTTCCAAAAGGATGTCATGGAGAAATTGGTTAAGGAAATGCTCGAGAATGGCTTCATTCGCCACAGCAACAGCCCCTACTCTTCCCCTGTGATGTTGGTAAAAAAGAAAGATGGGACATGGCGATTCTGTGTCGACTATCGGGCCCTCAATGCGATTACCATTAAGGACCGGTTCCCAATTTCAACTATTGATGAGTTACTGGATGAACTCGGAGGAGCAGAGGTTTTTTCCAAGTTAGACCTGCGGGCGGGATATCACCAAATCAGAATGGATCGCAGGGACGTGCACAAGACTGCTTTCCAAACTCACGACGGGCATTATGAGTTTGTTGTCATGCCATTTGGACTCTCGAATGCGCCTTCCACCTTCTAGGCGACCATGAATCAGGTTTTCAAACCATATTTGCGGAAATTTATTATTGTTTTCTTTTATGATATCTTAGTTTACAACAAGAGTGAGGCCGAACATGTGTAACACTTAGAGATAGTGTTGAGTTGCCTCCAGTCTAACAGTTTCTTCGCCAAGGAAAGCAAGTGTACCTTTTTTCAGGGGACCATTGAGTATTTGGGCCATTTGGTGTCTCAGGATGGAGTGCAGGCAGACCCGGCAAAGGTGCAAGCAATGACACAATGGCCACGGCCATAGAATTTGAAGCAGTTACGTGGATTTTTGGGCCTCACCGGATATTACCGGAGGTTCGTTACCCAATACGCGATCATTGTTGGCCCCCTCACGGAACTCCTCAAAAAAGACAATTTCAAGTGGGGAGAGGCGGCTACGGAGGCGTTCGATAGGTTGAAGGAAGCTATGACTCGAACACCGGTGCTACATTTGCCCGATTTCACAAAAACCTTTGTGGTAGAAACGGATGCCTCGGGTGTTGGAATAGAAGGGGTGTTGATGCAGGACGGGCACCCAATAACATTTTTTAGTAGAAAGTTGGGCCCAAGAATGATGGGAGCTTCGGCTTATATGAGGGAACTACATGCCGTGGCCGAAGCCATCGCTAAGTGGCGCCAATACCTACTAGGGAGACATTTTGTTGTTAGAACAGACCATAAAAGTTTGAAGGACCTCCTCACACAAGTAATCCAGACTCCGATGCAGCAACATTACCTTCAGAAATTAATGGGGTACAGTTTTTCGATTGAATATAAGGCATGAACCTTGAATTCGGCGGTCGACGCTCTTTCCCGCCGTGTGGAGGTGCCCCACACTGAGTTCAATGTTGCGGTTTCCTCAGGGATGTTTGATTTCCTGTTGGACTTGCGTAAGGAGAACCAGACATTCCCTGAACTGATGAAGCTTCACCAACAACTGGAGACCAGGGTCCTTAATATGGATTGGGAATGGCGAAATGGGGTCCTCTTATACCAAAACAGGTTTTACCTCGGTAAAGAATCCAAGCTCAAGCAGCAAATGCTGAAGGAGTTCCATGATACGCCAATAGGCGGACATGCGGGAATCGAACGGACCTACATCCGACTCAGCGCTAATTTTTACTGGCCAAGCATGCGTAGGGATGTCAAAGAATTTGTGGGGAGGTGCATCACTTGTCAAACTGTGAAATACTCCACTTCAGCTACCTACGGACTGCTGCAACCATTGGAGATGCCCGACAGAGTGTGGGAGGACTTAGCCTTGGACTTCATTGTTGGGCTGCCAAACTCGAAGGGGAATACGTCTATCTTGGTGGTTGTTGACAGATTAACGAAATACGCCCACTTCGGACCACTACCTTCCTACTATACGGCTTCCAAAGTTGCCGAACTCTTTACTGGGATGGTGATTAAGTTGCATGGAGTACCGCGGACGCTGGTTTCAGACAAGGACCCGATTTTCACAAGCAAGTTTTGGTCCAAGTTATTTGAGCTAATGGGTACCCGTTTGAAGATGAGCTCGGCCTACCATCCTCAAACGGACGGGCAAACGGAGGTCTTGAATCGATATTTGGAACAGTACCTGCGAGCATTTGCTGCCGACAACCCAAAACAGTGGTCAACCTTCTTGGGGTGGGCAGAGTATCATTACAATACTAGCCACCAGACCGCCATCGGGATGTCGCCATTCCAAGCCGTGTACGGAAGGCCACCTCCTACTATTCTGGCTTACACTAGGGGATCCTCAACCGTCCAGGCCGTAGATGATTGCCTACGCACTAGGGATGACATCCTTTAACGATTGAAGGTCAATCTGCACCACGCTCATAACAGGATGCAGCAGCTCGCCAATAGGAAAAGACAGGACAAGCAATTCAATCTTGGGGACCTTGTCTTGGTTAAGCTCCAACCCTATCGTCAGACAACTGTAGCTCGGCGTTTACACTCGAAGTTGGGCAGGCGATACTTCGGACTGTTCAAAATCATAGCCAAGGCTGGGCCGGTGGCTTACACTCTAGAATTACCTCTGGAAAGCAAAATTCACCCCACTTTTCATGTGTCCCTGTTAAAGGAGTTTGAGGGAGATGGTTCCATAGTTTCCTTTCCCTTGCCAGAGCAGAGCCATGCTAACAGACCCCTTATTTACCCCACAGCCATCTTGGCAGTCCGAGAAGCACAGCAACATGGAAAGACCATCACGCAGGTGCTAGTTCAGTGGTCGCACAGCCTCCAGGAAGATGCAACCTAGGAAGCACTCGAGCCTTTCAATCGGCTCTATGACATGCCTGACCTTGAGGACAAGGTCAAAGTTGATGGGAAGGGAAGTGAAACGTGGGAAGGTCTGAAGTTGGAGGAGGATTGGATTCAAAAGAAAATAAATAAATGGGTTGGGCCTCAGGCCTCAGAAGACTCGTGGGCTGCTGAAACATATCAAGCCCAGGCCCAAGGCAACTCTTCTTCAACTCAAGCTCAACGTGCTGGATCAGAAGGAAAGTTCGAGAAGACTCGAGAAGATGAGGTAGTCGCAACACGCAAGAGAAAGACGCGTAAGAAACCAGACTGGTTTGAGGATTTCGAGATGGGGAAAAACCGTTGAGAAATCGCGGGCGAGAGGAGTAGCCTTAGCCGGTTTGTTAGCAATCTGTTATTTTGTTGCTTAATTCAATAAATTGTGGTTGGGATTCTGGGCAATGGGGAACGGGTATAAAAGACACCATTGTTTGTATGGGGAGTTTTTATGTGAATTTTGGAGAGTTTTCTATAGGAGTTTGGCACTGACTCAAAGAGTGCACTCTGTAATACAAACCATTTAGGCAATGGGGAACGGGTATAAAAGACACCATTGTTTGTATGGGGAGTTTTTATGTGAATTTTGGAGAGTTTTCTATAGGAGTTTGGCACTGACTCAAAGAGTGCACTCTGTAATACAAACCATTTAGGCAATGGGGAACGGGTATAAAAGACACCATTGTTTGTATGGGGAGTTTTTATGTGAATTTTGGAGAGTTTTCTATAGGAGTTTGGCACTGACTCAAAGAGTGCACTCTGTAATACAAACCATTTAGGCAATGGGGAACGGGTATAAAAGACACCATTGTTTGTATGGGGAGTTTTTATGTGAATTTTGGAGAGTTTTCTATAGGAGTTTGGCACTGACTCAAAGAGTGCACTCTGTAATACAAACCATTTAGGCAATGGGGAACGGGTATAAAAGACACCATTGTTTGTATGGGGAGTTTTTATGTGAATTTTGGAGAGTTTTCTATAGGAGTTTGGCACTGACTCAAAGAGTGCACTCTGTAATACAAACCATTTACGTTTGTATCAAAATTCATATCGTTTTTTAGTCGTGTTGTAACCTATATTACCGGCCTATGCTATATACAAAAAAGCGTAAAGACTAGTTGCATTATGATCACGCCATTTGGGAAGTCCTGTTAGCTCAACTATATTTTCTGCATTTAAGACCATAATCTCTTCGAAGGTCTGCCACGGCGTGCTTGATTCTGAGACCAACGAACGTCAGACGAGACATGTTGAGAAACTTGGCTAGGGAAGTGGGAATGGTCGTGAAATGAATGAGCTGTATGATTAGACAATGACTTCCTACTCAGAGTATTAATACAGCAACGTTTTCGGAGACGAACTGGAGTATTTGATGTTGATCTAAAAGACTTCTCTACGCCGAAAGCGACGACTTTTCTCGGTGATGATCAATCTGCTTTCGACGTACGAAGCAGTTATGTGAGGGCTTCGTCCAGCGCCGTTTCATGAGTGATAACGCTTGTTTCAATTTTTGTTGTCTTATCAATATGAAGAGAATGAGTCGACGACATGATTCTGAGAAACGAAAAAAAAAAAAAAAAAAAAAAACTAAGGAATGCGTAGGAATGTAAGTCTTGACTAAACGTAGCTATATATGTAGCGGAAGCTTGATTAGGAAAACTAGAAACAATAAAATAAAGAGGTTAAACTTAACCTGTTGATTTAGAGCATCTATGAAGGAGTTTTCTAAATTTTAGTTAAATTCTAACTAAAATAGCTAAAAACCTATTAGAGTAACTCTAATTATGCTAGTTATATCATATTTTTAATTAAAATAATGAATGATTTAGCTTTTTTTTTTTTTAGTTTTTCTCCAACCCTTAGTTAAATGATTAGCTATTTTAGCTAAAATATTTTCCACTAACTAAATATAACTAGCTATTTATTCTTTGTTTTGACATAAAATAAAAGTTAAAAAAGTTATTTATATTTTAAATTCAAAAAAATATTAAAATAATCTATATTTAATTAAAATAGAAATTATAATTGAAGATTACTAGTTAAAATAGGGAGAAAATGAAGACCAAAGCCAATACTAGAACACAAATTTATAATTCTACAATCAAATATTAAGAGAGAGAAGAAAATAAGGATCATGGCTAATATACCAATTTTCAAAGATGATGCCTTGAAAGCTTATGTTTTCAATGCTGATTGGCCTTTTTTTCTCCTTGGAAAGTTGAAGTTGCGCAATCTCCCTTACCAACGTCCAGTCACCAGCATCCAATGAAGGACCTTTGGGATGCCTTGGTGGCTTTTGAGCCTTCCAAGACAATTTGGTCTTCTTCTCATTAATTCTGCACTTGCATATTTCCCCAAGAGCCGTATTTAATTGATCTTCATCACCAGTCCGTTCACTTTCAAGGTCCAATAATTCAACCTCATCTTTTGCTCTTGATGTCATAACTAGTTTTTTTCTCCAAATGATCAACTAAAGCCGAGCCAAGACTCAAATATGGAATGAAACAACTTTTAAAGTATAAAATTATTGTTAACTCACCTCCTAATAACTTAAGCTTTTGGGATGGATTGGTAAACTAACATGGTATTAAAGTATAAAATTATTGTTGACCCACCTCCTAATAGCTTAAGCTTTTGGGATGGATTAGTAAACTAACAACAACCACTACAGGAAATCTCAAGCGTTATTGTGTTGGCAAATTACTAGTATTTGCAATATATATATATATATATATATATATGTGGATACATTATATATGTAAACATACATATATAGTCATGTACAACATGATGGTAATTATCTAATTTTGTTTTAGGTATTTTACTTTAAGGTCGTATAAGCTGGCTGGAGAAACAATTATTAAACGAACGTGTTAGCCATACCAGTTGACAAACTCTAAACATAGCACCAATAATGAAAAACAACTAATTAATTTGAAATTTAGAGTTCAAATAAAACTCCCACTCTTCATTAGTTACATACTAATTAGTACAAATACGATCGAATGGTCCAATAATATTATAAAGATAAATTTTGCAATGTGTTAGAAGTACACCAAGATCAATTGAACCATATCGATATGTAGTATATCATCCCTATCGTCATATTTTCATGAGTAGCTTCTGGCCAATTCTGTACGAAGCATACGCATCAATTGAAGCACTCTTAGCCTGATCCTTATCAAGCTTCTTATTCAAAGTTTTGAAATCTCTAAGAAACCTCTTGTTGGGTTTCGAAACAGGAAGTTTCACCAACTCATAAGCAAGCGTTTTGAGGCCAGGTCTTCCGCCGAAGCTTAACGGGAAACGTCTCTTTGCCAGTGCTCGAAGATCAAACACCGTTTCGTTACAACAAACTCCATACTCGTTTTTTAGGGTCGAAACGAGCTCCTCAACCTCAATTCCCACGAACGTATTGTTAGAGTCGTTCAAGAAGCTCTTCAAAGATTGAGGAATATCGTTGTAATTCATGTGTGAGAGTTGGAGAATCAGACACTTGGTGTCCACGCAGAACTGCATGGTCGAGATATTGTGGCCTTTTGATGATGAGATAATATTCATGGGGTGAGGCTCCCATTTGCAGTTTAGCCCTATGATGTTATGTCTCTCCTGAAAAATTTTGACATTTTTCAATATCCAATATTCTATTATGGAAGCATCGTTTGTTACTGTTGATTCTATGGTTTCGCCGGAGAAAGGGACCAAGTATACGTCAACAACCATGTCAATTACTCTCTCTTTTCTTGCTCTTTCACCTTCCTTAGACCTTGAACATATACTATATTGGTCACTTGTGTTTATATATGAAAGTTATAATTACATGTCGATCCGACTACTAGAACATCTTAAGACGGTAGTAATTGATTACATAAGTTAATGAATCGTTTGTGGTATGTTCCGACAGCTAAGTGGGAATTAATACGAAATACAAAAGGGCCTATGCTTATTTACTTATTTATTTTTGAAAAGAGACCTAGACTTAAACGTCAACTTTCTTCATTTTACAACTCAAGTAACAATTCATGTTTTATTATTACAGTATTTTCTCTCACAAAAATTTAAATTTAACTTTTTTACTACAATATTTTTCTCTCACTTACGTACACAACTTAAGCCATTCGTTGTCAAAGTTGTAATATAGATATAGCAGGGAAGCAAGTGCCAATGGATTGAAGAATTCAAGGTTTATTAGCTGAATTTGTTTGAAAGGCAGTATTGTATTTTTTGCTAGCCACGTAATAAGTTCTCATGCACGTCCACAGCAATAAAACAGAGAAAAGGGACTTTTTCAGATATTGAATAAATTGATTTTGCCTTTCGTTTATTATTTGTTGTTGGGACGGGCATAACAGACTGAATTTGATGTTGATGCTTGGAAAACTCTGCAAAATCTGTTCTTCAGAAACTGGAGGCACCGGCCAAGGATTCCAAAACTTGGAACAATCGCAGGGGAAATGAATTTGTAAATTACACAGATATTGCCTAGGCAATTGCGTAGCCAGTTCACACGCTTTTGTGGTTTCAAAAGAAAATGAAAATCGGGCAACTGGATTACAACCCGAATATAAAAAGTGAAACAACATAAGGATTAAAACCGTAACCGCATGGTTGACGCAATTCGTGGAATTGTTAAGCGCTCCCGGACTAACCATGCTGAAACCTACTTACCAGGAAAGAAGCTTCCGCATTGAACATCCCAATATCCCATGAAGAAGTTCCTTACCTTGTTTCATAGTGGCATATAGTATAAACAAATTCCTCAAGATTTCCACAACTTGCAGCTCGGTGCCGCTGAATGCTCTAGACAATGCATAAAGATATGTGGAAGCTACATACGTGTGTGCGCGCGCACGTGTGCATATAATGATGTAGAGATACAAGCATTGCACTAGTCTCTAAGATGGTGTTTGAGAAATCGGGAAAGCAAAGAGTCGATAACTTTGAAATAACACAGAAACACAGTTCGAAACTTTGTTTCGCTTCTTTACAACAAAGAAGTTCAGAACAGGGCCTACACCAAACTGAAAAACAAGAGTCTGTTCTAACGAATTAATCTGCACCAATCTCTTCTTCTACATCCATAACCACAACACAACATACTTACCTAGATCTGAAGCTCCCTCTGCCTTATGTTTACTGACCCTGACCAGAATGGACCCTGAAAATTTTTTGAGCGAAATTTAAGCAGCCGCCAAGCAAGGGAAAAAATATACCCAAAAAGTGCCATTTTTAGTCAACCAAAAAGCCCCTATAATCTCAGAACCCCACTCTTTTACCCTTTAATAATGAGATATAGCAAAGTTTCTAAGAGTTCTAAAAGAATCATAACAAATTTCTGCATCTCAGAGCCCCAATAGCCTCCTTTTATAAATTGGCAGGCTCACCATGAACTTGGATGGGAGATGCACAATATGTCGGAAAAATTGATAGCTAAATACAACAAAATTACATTTTCTAGTTTGCCCAGAGAACAGGGAAACTTACCAAATATAATTCAAGAATACCAAATCAGTATCGATTGTAGGCTTTCCCATAATCATCACGCCTCTGGCGCTGGAACTCACCAAAATTTTCATGAGACCTTGAAGGATAGTTTTCCATGGGGTTCGGGTACCTGTTCAATGAGTCCACTAAATTGGCCCCCGTATAACGGGGATTAGCTGGGGAGCCATCATAGTTGGAGAAACCTTGCTGTTTATAACGACCATAACCTGAAGTAGAAATTTGCTGACGTGCTTGTTGTTGGTGTTGTTGTTGTTGCTGCTGCTGCTGCTGCTGCTGCTGACGCCTCTGGGCATCAGATTGAAGAAATTCTTCCCACTGTTTTGCATGCATATCCCTCAACATGGCCAGTTTCTTCATGTGGTTTTCTCTTATCTCCCTTATAGCCTTATACCCGTAGAACCATTAAGTCAGAAATCACAAACTTGCAAACTATTAAATTACAACAGTGAGGGGTGTTTTAAAAACATGTTTTCGCCCACTCAAATTGCGCAAGGCAACTGATGATATACTTCAGAACAATATGAAATAGCGCGCGGCGAGCCTGATTGCTTCACCAAAAGTTAAGCCTTCTTAATAGTTTAGACAGTAATTATCTGAGGCCATACTTGGTGATTGCTTCTTCTTCTTCTTTTTCTTCTTTTTTTTTTTTTTTTTGGAATTTTTAGAGCATAAAACTGGGCAATGGCCTTGTGTCTTTCAATTAATATGTCTACTTGTTTTCTCTTTCCTTTGGCTTCCCATGTTAAAAACAAATAAAAGGTTTACAATGTGATGAAAAAATTTCAGGACTAAACAAATGCATTTTAAAGTTAAAGAAGTCCTAGCACATTACAAATTACTTCATACCTCACGATGCTTGTAATTTTCTGCATCTTCTTCCTTGTCCCGAATTCTTCCAAGTTCCGTTGCCTCCCTTTTAAACTCCATCTCTAACTCCTCTAATGTCTTAGGGAACGCAGGATGATCAAACTGAGAACCAGATTGCATGTCAGGTCCTCTCCTCTCAGAATCAAATCCATCACTTCTATAAGAACCAATGGTTTGACTATGACCATCATATGAGCTATATGTGTTGTAAGGGGGGTTTGCCGGAGATTTTGAATGACTTGAACGGCCCCTAGCTCCATCCTTACCATAAGCTTCACGAAATGAAGAGTATATTAAGCACTCGATTCAAGATGCTAACCTAGTTTGTAGCTTAACTCAACATACTATCTTAAATTCACAGTGAAACCATCTGAGGCAAAAAGTCCGGAAAGGCTTTCAGTAAATTTTGGAGACAACCCGATCAATTCAGACGCACTCACGAAAGTTACTTCTAACTTTCAGAACCGTACACATAATGCTTGAACATAAGAACTTACCTCTTGCTGCAAACAAATGATAAGCAAAGAGCAGCATCATTTAACAATTCAGAAAGAAACAAGGTTTACAAGGCATTGGAAAGTCTGCAGGAACCTAAGAAGCTATAAACATGGGATTACCAGCTTTCTATGCACGCCGTAAAGGTATCCTATGCTTTCCCTACCTTGTGAAGAATCCCTTGAAAATTTCGGCAGATTATCACGTATACGGTCTTCCACAAGCTTCTCTTGCCTGTGAAATCTCTGTTCAAACAGAGGTGCACCACGGGGACCAGAATGAGACCTTAGAGAGTCAGAGCGCGGAAACCTTGAGCCAACGGGACTTCGCTCAGGTGACCTAGATCTCGCGACATGAGAACTAGATGAACCTCTATGATCACCACCTTCCTCTATCACTTTGCGAACAGCGTCTACGCCTTTGGCCAAAATTAACCTATCCTTGCCACTGACAATAATAAACTTCTCATCCATCTTAAATTTGCAGCCAATGTCTCTTTCAATCTTATGTATCACTTTCTCTGTGAAAAGTGCTCTTACATGCTTGTCTCTTGCAGGTACCCTTTCAAAGAAATCTTGAGACTTGCGATTTGCTCCAAGAGTTGAAGGGCAACCCTAAAATTTGAGACAAATATTAGCTGCTCCTCGTCTAACATCAACACATAATACAACCAATAAATCATTCAAAAATTACCTGCGTAAAGTGACCTGATTCTCCACAAATTTTACAGATCATTTCTTCTTCCTTCCTCTTCTTCCAATTCCTCTCGGTAGCTTTCGACTTTGCTTCCCAAACCTTCGCTTCTCGGCTAGTAAAATCAGTGGGGACAGCATTGGGATCAGGAGCTTCCTCTTCCTCATCAGAACCTACATGAGACCTTTTGTTTGTTGTTGCCTTATCTTGTGCATTGGAGGCTTTAGATCCTAGAGGTCCAGTGTACTCCTTATAGATTTCGCTAAAATCATCATCGACATCTTGGTCGGATCTAGTTGCCATCTACCAGAACTTAACACAACTTCAACTCCCTTCCTAACCTTTTAATAAAGGATACTTTATCAATACCCAGAAAGAGGAAGCAAACCTATCAAAAATAAAAAATAATTAAAAAAAGGGTCCAAAGTTCAATAAATAAAAAGGCACACTATACATAAGTTCAATCGGGATCATACAACAGCCATAAAAACATATTATATTTTTGTTCACAATACTCAATAACCCATCAATTTGTTCCAAAAAAAAAAAAAAAAAAAACCAACAACAACAACAACAAATTAGATGTTGAAAACAGCATACGAACAAAGATATGCTTCGAATCAAGTTTAAGGTAAATCAAAGGTCCAGCATTACTACAAACTTCAGAGACCCAAAAGAAAAATCTCTAAGCTAAGTAATAACGATAACACAGAAACAGGAGCAACAACAGTCACAAGAGTCTGTTTCTGGCTTGGCAAATTAGCTCCGAAAGAAAAAAAAAAACAATATATATATACATACATGTGTGTGTGTGTGTGAACGAGATTTCAAACTTCTTTTATTTCTCAAACGAGAATTCATTGGAAGCAAACAAAACCATAGAATTGAAAGGATAGAAATGCACACTTTCGGAAATAATTATTGCGAATTGAGAATCGAAAAAAATAGGGGAAAAGTTCAGCATTACATTGAATCACAGAAATAAAAAAAAATAAAAAATAAAGAAAAGGCATGAGATTACAGGTGGAAAGAAGAGAGATTGTTCTCGGATAAAGGATTAAAAAGGTGTTACCTGAAGAAGAAGAAGAAGAAGCAGAGGGACGGACGAAAATGGCACAAGTATAACGAGGGCTTTAGACAATAACGATAGGCTATTAGGGCTGGGTTCTTTTTTCCTATTTTTTTCCTGATTCCGTACAGAAACGACATACCGTTAAAGCTTGCTGCCGTTCCGTCCGTTTCTGAGAGAAAAAAAACGATGTGTCGTTTTTATTGAGTTTTTGTTCGACATACCCGTTTTCAATTTTCATGCCAACACTCTGCTTGTCTGTCAAACGGCATGTCCTTTTTAATGATGACAGTATGCTTATTGCTCAAAACGACTTTATCTTTTCAGTTTTACTAGTTTTATTCAGTTTATTATTTACGGAATAATAAAAAATTTATTTATAAAATTATTGAAAGATTTTTAAATTTATTTTTAAAAAATATGTATAAAAATAACATTTGATATGATAAGAATTATATAAAAAATAATTAAGTAGAACCACAGTTAAAAAAAATTATTTTAACTATTGATAAAAAATAAAATAAGAATACATGCAAAAAAAAAATTACTTTCATAGGAAAAATATATTTTTAAAAAACACATAAAAAATTAAAGTGAAAAAAACATTCCAAAAAAAAAACTAAAAGTAAATTAAAAATAAAAATAAAGATAAAAAACGACATGTCGTCATCACTTCAAACTCTGCTTGAATGTGAAAACGACACCACGTTTTCTTCGTGAAAATTTGATCCTTAAAACAACTAGTTAAAATATCCTGTGAATGAGTTGATTTCTTATATGAGAGAAAATCAACTCTCATAGCAAAAAAGTTGAAAACATAAATTGAAAAGTAAATTTATATGAGAAAAAATGTTATAATAAAAAAATTAAATTTAAATTTTATAAAAGAAAACACACTAATAAAAAATTTGAGTTGTTATTTGAATTGTGACGGAGCCAAATTATTGAAAAGGAAAAAACCATTTCGATCTCCTGTATTTTATTTTTCTTATAATGTATATTTTAAATACCTTTGCTTCATTCCTTTAACGAGATATGAATAGTTGGACAACAGTTACTACTTGTTTTATCATTTTAAAAGATCGTCCATTTACTTTTTTTTTTTTCTTTCCCCCTTATGATCAAGAATTGTAGGACATGACTAACTTCTTATCATTCGTGCCCCGCATCCATGAATATAGTAGTAATAACGATTTAAAAACATCATTCTATATTTTGAAGTCATTTTTAGGAAATGTCTCTTACACCTTTTGATTAAGGGCACGTTTGTTGAACTATAAAATAATATAGTGAGAAAGATAATGAAATTAGAAAGAAAAATGATGTGTAAGAATGAATATAATTAACTCTTTTTATATTATTTTCTTTTCTATTAGATGCTCTAGCGAGAACCAAACCAAACTTTTTCTAGTGCTTGCATAACTTAAAATAGAAATCTTACTAAAATAACTACTAAAATATTATCTTATGTAATTAATAAGAGAGGATGAAACAATTAACATATTTATAGTAAATCATTAAAATAAATAGAAGCTTTTAAAAAAGTAAATAGAACACATAATGTGTCTTCTCTCTTTCTCTCTCTAGTGTATATATTGACAATATTCATTTTACTGATATGAGTTTAAAATTTGAGTTTTGTTACTGTAACACCCCGAAGAATTAAATGAGATTAATTAAGGTAATTGAGATTTATTAGTGTGCCTAATATGATTTAATTAATTGATTATTGATTAATAAATCTTTCTGACGTGTAAATTTAAATAATTCTAAGGTATTTAAATATTCTCAGTATTTATATTTTTACCCAGAAGTGTATATGAGAATTTCTGGACTGTTATTTTAAATATGTGACACTTGTCCATTTTCTTTTTCTTTTTTCTTTTTCTTTCCTTTTCCCTTCATTTCCTTTTCTTTTCCTTTCCGTGCATACACCCTCTCTCTCTCTCACTCTCACTCTCTCATTCTCTCTCTTCACTCTCCTTCGTTCTCTCTCTCTTTCCATTTTGTCTCAAATCGACTGGATTTCAAACCAAAGAGGAATTTCAATAAGTTTTCAACGCCAAGAGAAGGATTCGAGGTACAATTTCTGAAAAAACTTCTCTTGAATCTCGGATTTTCGGATTTAAAAACTTATTTTTAGTTCGAAATAGATTTTTATGGATTTTGAGTAAAACCATGATAGAAATTGGAGATCTTGAGTTCTTTAGACTTGATTTAGTACCTAGAACCCGGTTCTAGTGGTCTTCCCTTGAGATATTTTGATTTTGGGACTGGATTTGCAAGTTTTCAAACTGAATTTACGAGTTTTCTCGCACTGGTGTTCTTCACCGGTCGACCGGATTGCATTGGCCTCACCGGTCGACCTGTTCGGTCGACCGAATTGCACACCACCGGTGGTGTTGCACTGCTCTATCACCGGTCGACCGGTGTACACGGGGTTTGACCCTGTTTTGCCTGAAAATGTTGTTTTGGCCTTAGTTTTCGTGGAGGACCCAAATTAGCTTCATTTGGGGACCTAGAGTAGATGGATTAGCATCTTTAATCCATGTTTTGAGATTGAAAACCCTTAGAATGATAATTTAAAACATGAAATGGTTTATAGAACCGGTAATTGAATTATGGTACACTAATATGAAATCAAATGGTATAATTGAGATTGAGTTGCTTTAGGAATGAGAGTTTGATCCTAAAGTGTTGTTTTGTGATTGCTACCTGAGGGCTCGGATTGAAAGGCTTCGAGGAAGCAAACGCCGGACTAGAGCAACGCTAGTCACAGGTTTGGTATTGTGAGGTAGGATTTCTTACCCTTTTTCTTTGTGAGCCTGATTTTAAAAGAGTTTTGGCCTTGCAAATGTTTTAAAGAAAATGGCTTGTTTGCGAAAGAAAAGTATTTAAAACCCATGGCTTGTTGTAGTACATGGGACCATGGCTTGTTGTAGTTCATGGGACGCATGACTTATTGTAGTTCATGAGATTATAATGAACGATTTTAGAAAGTTTAATGAATGATTTCGTAAGATAAGAGATCTTGCGAATCGGTAAACTGCCTGATGGGTAAGATAGGATGTGGAGAATGCATCATTGGGGGCAAAACCCGAAACCCGACCCGGGGGTGATATGGCTTGTGCACATGGTTGTGTAAGTAATTTATCATAGTATAAATTACTTGCTGATGCCTGTAATACATATATTTTCAGATATATTTCTTTTGAGAAAAATGATGTGAGGTTCCGGCTGTTGTGTTGGGACTGAATGTCATATTTTATTTATTTATCCATTCATTTATTTATTTACTCACTTATTTATTTATTCATTTATTTATAAAGTTATTTCAAATTATATCCTACTAGGCTTTTCGCTCACGTTTTATTGTTTTATAAATATTAAACCCTTCCCAGGAAATTCTAAAAGCGGCGCGGAGTAGTTGGATTATTTGCTTCCGTTCGATTAAGTGAGGATTGTGTTCATCCTCTTAGATATATGTAAGAATTGTAAATTCTGTAAACTCTTATATTTGGACTTCTAGACTATGATTGATATCTGTAATGTTTTATTTACACGTGTCATGTATGTACGATACTGAAAGATCATGTGGATAGGCTTGAGTTTTTAGTCTCTCCCCTGTAATTTATTTTAATTTAGTGTGGGGCTCGTTGGGAATTTCCTTTATTATCATGCGTTTAACCCCTAATCGAGCTTCACGTCACCGACCCCTGCCCTGAGACGTGACAGCTACAGTTAAAAACTCTCAGAGATAGTCACATCTTATTTTTTTGCTATAATAAAAAATCTCATTAAAATCACATTTCAAATTAAATTAAAAACTCAAATCAACAAACTAAAACGAATTAAAACACACTGGGCCCATTGTGATTCTTACAACACTGACCAATATTATATAACACTCTGTAATATCCAATAGCTAGTTCACTAGTATATTTTACAAAAATAGTAGAAAATAGGCTAATATGAAAAGCTTAGGCCTCGTTCATTTCACTGATTCGAGTTTAGAATTCGAGTTGAGATGTGATTTTATGTGAGAGCTTTTCACTGTAGTAAAAAAGTTAGATGTGACTGTTTGTGAGAGCTTTTTACTGTAGCAA
>NW_010360247.1:3582-10809 GCF_000414095.1 Morus notabilis | reverse complement strand
TTTCTCATGAAATACTTCCCTCCAACCAAGAATGCCAAGTTAAGGAATGACATAACCTCGTTCCAACAAGCAGATAGGGAGTCATTGTATGAAGCATGGGATAGATTTAAGGAACTACTACGGAAGTGCCCTCATCATGGGATCCCCCACTGGATTCAAATGGAAACATTCTATAATGGTCTCAATGGGCAAACACGCACTATAGTGGATGCCGTAGCAGGTGGAGCCATTTTGGCCAAATCTTATAATGACACATATGAGATTTTGGAGAGGATGGCAAACAATAACTATCAATGGCCAACCGAGAGGCATAATGCAAGGAAGGCCACTGGAATTCACGAGGTTGACGCCATCACTGCTCTCTCAGCGCAAATGTCATCTTTGACGAATATGGTAAAGGCGTTGAACAATCCGGCAGGGGTAAATGCAGTGCAAACTGCTGGTTTTTCGTGTGTTTACTGTGGAGATAGCCACCAATATGAAGATTGCCCATCCAACCCCGCCTATGCATGTTATGTTGCTAATTTCAACACGGGTAATCATCACTATTCAAATCCTCATAACCAAGGGATGAGGCAACATCCAAACTTATCATGGAGCAATCTGGGAGCAAGTACCAGTCAACCCAATGCCTACCACAAAAACCACCTGGATATCCACCGCAACAACAAAGAACTCAAGCCGTGGAACAATCTAGCTCTTTGGAGAGCTTGTTAAAAGAGTTTATTTCAAGGAGTGAAGCCAAAATCCAGAGCCATGATGCAGCACTGCGGAATTTAGAAAATCAGGTTGGACAGATCGTAAACTCTCTGAACAACATGCCCCAAGGTTCTCTCCCAAGCAATACCGAAGATCCACGAAAAGACGAGAAAGAACACTGCAAAGCTATCACACTAAGGTGTGGAAAGGAGTTGGAATCTAAAGCAAAACCTATGGCTGCTCACACAGAGCCCACTTCAATCTAAGGGGGAGAGAAGAAAACAATGCCACAAGAAGAACAGCTCAGGAGTAAGCAACTAGACTCTGATGTGCAGAATGCTGCAGCATTTCCGCAGCATTCTTTTTTTTTGCGGAGCCCAGCACCCCTAGTGGCAGCTGACCACCTCTGCCATTCCCACATCGTTTCCAGAAACAGCAACAAGATAGGCAGTTTCGCAAGTTTTTAGATGTTTTGAAACAGCTACACATCAACATACCCCTGGTGGAAGCCTTGGAACAGATGCCAAGCTATGCTAAGTTCATGAAGGATCTAGTGACCAAGAAGCGCAGGCTCGGGGAGTTTAAAATAGTGGCTCTGACTGAAGAATGCAGTGTTATTCTGCAGAACAAACTCCTGCCCAAGTTAAAGGATCCAGGAAGTTTTACTATTCCATGCTCTATTGGAAACCAATACTTTGGTAGAGCATTGTGTGATTTGGGAGCGAGCATAAACTTGATGCCGATGTCAATATTCAAGAGGTTGGGAATTGGAGAAGTAAGGCCGACCACAATATCTTTGCAGCTGGCGGACAGGTCAATTGCAACCCCTAAAGGAAAGATCGAGGATGTACTGGTAAGGGTGGACAAGTTCATTTTTCCTGCCGACTTTATTATTCTTGATTATGAAGCAGACATAGAAGTGCCCATAATTTTGGGGAGGCCCTTTCTTGCAACTGGCTGCACCTTGATTGATGTTCAGAAAGGAGAATTGACCATGAGGGTGCAAGACGAACAGGTCACATTTAATGTGTTCAAGGCAATGAGGTTCCCGAGTGAAATGGAGGAGTGCTCAGCCATCTCAGTTATTGACGCTCGGGTGGCAGAAACACTTGAGCATGATAACTTCGAGAGTAATGTGGAAGGAGGCGTTGAGCAAGTAGAGTGGGTGGGAGCACATGTGACAATGCCGAGCTACACAAGGAAGTTTGAGTCTCTGGACTTGACTGAACGGGAACACCAGCCCACTCAGCCCTCAAGCAAATAGCCGCCAATCCTCGAACTTAAGCCCTTACCACCACACTTGAGGTATGCCTACTTAGGAGATTCTTCTACACTTCCGGTCAGGACCAAGAGGGAAGGCTAATAGAGGTTTTAAGAGAATCCTAAGGAGCCATCGGCTGGACTATGGCAGACATAAAAGGCATAAGTCCCTCCTTTTGTATGCACAAGATTCTTTTGGAAGATGATAAAAAGGGGTCTATAGAGGGACAAAGAAGGATGAACCCGATTATGAAGGAGGTGGTCAAGAAGGAGTTAATAAAGTGGTTAGATGCAGGGATCATCTATCCAATCTCGGATAGTGCATGGGTAAGCCCGGTTCAATGTGTTCCTAAGAAAGGGGGGATGACTATTGTTGAGAACGAGAAGAATGAATTAATCCCCACAAGAACAGTAACAGGGTGGCAGATTTGCATGGATTACAAGAGGCTCAATAAAGCAACTAGAAAAAATCATTTTCCGTTTCCCTTTATTGATCAAATGTTGGACAGGCTGGCAAGTAAGGAATTTTATTGCCTATTGGATGGGGATTCTGATTATAATCAGATTGTGATTGTGCCGGAGGATCAACACAAGACTACTTTCACGTGTCCCTTTGGCACATTTGCCTTCAGTTCAGAAGAATGCCGTTCAGACTTGGCAAGCCCCCAGCCACTTTTCAGATATGCATGCTGGCTATTTTCACTGATATGGTGGAGCGGTATTTAGAGGTTTTCATGGATGATTTCTCAATCTTTGGTAAGGATTTTGATGAGTGCCTCACGAACTTGGCCAAGGTCCTAAAGAGATGTGAAGAGACTAACTTGGTCTTGAACTGGGAGAAGTGCCACTTTATGGTCAATGAGGGAATTGTGCTAGGACATAGAGTCTCAAGGGATGGGTTAGAGGTTGATAAGGCGAAGATTGCTGTGATAGAGAAGTTGCCAGCGCCGACTAATGTAAAAGGGCTTCGAAGCTTTCTTGGACATGTAGGGTTCTATAGGAGGTTCATTAAGGACTTCTCAAAAGTGTCAAAGCCTTTTTGTAGTCTTCTGGAAAAGGATAGCAAGTTTATTTTTGATGAAGCATGCTCACTAGCATTTGCAAAATTGAAGACGAAACTCATTTCAGCACCTATCATTACAGCACCCTATTGGTCTATTCCTTTTGAAGTAATGTGTGATGCCAATGACTGGACATTGGGGGCAGTTCTTGGGCAGCGAAGAGAGAGGGTGTTTCACTCAATTTATTACGCCAGTAAAAATCTATCAGGAGCTCAACTAAATTACACTGTGACTGAAAATGAGTTATTGGCGGTTGTCTTCGCATTTGACAAGTTTAAAGCCTATTTGATAGGGACAAAGGTCACGGTTTTTACAGACCACTCAGCCATCAAGTATTTGATGGAAAAGAAGGATGCAAAGCCTCGGTTAATCAGATAGGTACTCTTACTTCAAGAATTTGACTTGGAGATCAATGACCGTAAAGGGACTGAGAATCAAGTGGCTGATCACTTGTCCCGGCTTGAGAGGGCGGAGGAAGAAGTCACCCCTGAAAGTATAACCGAAATGTTCCCTGATGAGCAGTTGTTTGCAGCAACTCAGGCACATACACCTTGGTTCGCTGATTTTGTAAATTATTTAGCTAGTGGATGGCTTTCAATTACAGCACCCTATTGGTCTATTCCTTTTGAAGTAATGTGTGATGCCAGTGACTGGACATTGGGGACAGTTCTTGGGCAGCGAAGAGAGAGGGTGTTTCACTCAATTTATTACGCTAGTAAAAATCTATCAGGAGCTCAACTAAATTACACTGTGACTGAAAATGAGTTATTGGTGGTTGTCTTCGCATTTGACAATTTTAGAGCCTATTTGATAGGGACAAAGGTCACGGTTTTTACTGACCACTCAGCCATCAAGTATTTGATGGAAAAGAAGGATGCAAAGCCTCGGTTAATCAGATAGGTACTCTTACTTCAAGAATTTGACTTGGAGATCAATGACCGTAAAGGGACTGAGAATCAAGTGGCTGATCACTTGTCCCGGCTTGAGAGGGCGGAGGAAGAAGTCACCCCTGAAAGTATAACCGAAATGTTCCCTGATGAGCAGTTGTTTGCAGCAACTCAGGCACATACACCTTGGTTCGCTGATTTTGTAAATTATTTAGCTAGTGGATGGCTTTCGCCTGATTTGACTAGCCAGGAGAGGAAGAAATTTCTCCATGATGTCAAGAGCTACTACTGGGATGAGCCTTATTTGTACAAGTAATGTGCTGACCAACTTATTAAGAGGTGTGTACCAGAAGAAGAAATGGAGGGCATTCTGCAAGAGTGTCATTCTTCCCCTTACGGTGGCCACTATGGAGGCCTGAGGACAGCTTCAAAGATTCTGCAATCTGGTTTTTATTGGCCGTTGATCTTTAAGGATGCTCATGCGTTTGCATTGAGATGTGACAGATGCCAAAGAACTGGGAACATAGCAAGGAGGAACGAGATGCCCCTAAATAACATCTTAGAAGTGGAATTGTTTGATGTTTGGGGTATGGATTTTATGGGCCCCTTTTCAGTGTCATTTGGTAACCAATACATTCTTGTGGCCGTTGAATTTGGTAACCAATACATTCTTATGGCTGTTGACTATGTGTCAAAATGGGTAGAGGCAGTGGCTTCACCCACGAATGATGCCAAGGTGGTGCTGAGATTCCTACAGAAGCACATTTTCACTCGCTTTGGAACCCCCCGAGCCATTATTAGTGATGAAGGAACCCACTTCTATAACAAATACTTGGGGTAGCTGCTTGCTAAATATGGTGTCAAGCACAAGGTCGCCACAGCCTATCACCCGCAAACCAGTGAGAAGGCCGAACTGTCAAATATGGAAATCAAGCGAATACTCGAGAAAACAGTGAATCCGACTCGTAAGGATTGGTCGGTGCGCTTGGATGATGCATTATGGGCCTTCCGAACAGCTTTGAAAACACCCTTAGGAATGTCCTCATATAGGCTGGTATTTGGAAAGGCGTGTCACTTGCCTGTGGAGCTAGAACATAGAGCATTCTGGGCTCTAAAGAAGCTGAATCTCGACTGGCAGGCAGCCCGGCAGAGCAGACTGTTACAACTGAATGAGCTTGATGAGTTCAAGCTACAGGCTTATGAAAGTGCTTGGCTATACAAAGAAAAGACTAAGAAATGGTATGACCGTAAAATCTTGCCTCGAACATTCGAAGTTGGGCAGCAAGTGCTCTTGTTCAACTCCAGGTTGAAGCTTTTCCCACGCAAACTGAAGTCTCGTTGGTCTGGCCCTTTTGCAGTCACTAAAGTATTTCTTTATGGAGCGGTGGAATTGATTGAGGAGGAGTCTGCGAGGAAATTCATGGTAAATGGACAGCGGTTAAAGCACTACTGGGGAGGTCCAGTGGATCGTTGCAAAACGTCCACCATTCTGCAGGAGGCTTGATTCTCAACCAGGGAGGTAGTCAAGCTGATGACTCAAAAACAAGCGCTTATGGAAGGCAACCCATTATTTAGTCCTTTGATTTTATTTTATTTTGCTATTCTGTATTTATATTTTAATTGGGAGTGTAATTCATTGGTTGGCAGGATCAAAAGGAGCCAATCCGTTGCAGATAGCAGAAAAAAAAATTTACATTAGCCCAGAATGCCATGACAAAATGCTGCAGCATTCAAAAAAAAAAAAAAAACGACAATGAGTTTAGCATGTTTCTAAAGCCCTAATTCACCCATATTTATACACTCTCACTTCTTCTTCGAAGACCACACTCACACTCTCACTCTTGCCATTTTTCTTTTTTCCTCCATTCTCGCCAAGATTTCAAGCTTGCATCCTCTCACCCGCGGCATTCTCTCAAATAGCTAATCTCATCCATCTCCGCTACGTGATACAACGCGAGTTTGGGGGAGCAGCCAGCCGCCAGCACAGAGGAGATCACCATTGAGGTTAGTAAGAACTCTGCCCTAACTCCATACTCTTTAAGGAGGGTAGAACAGATAAGGGGAGTGTTATTGTAGCAAAGAATTGCTGAGAATAGGAAACGTGATTTTAGGCCTGTGGAGTTTCAGGAAGGAAAGTGAGTGGGAAATTTTGTTTTAGAGGGTAGTTAGAGCAGAGAAGGGAGTACAGGCATCAAAATGCCATTCAAGAGTAAGCCGCGCAAGGGAAAGGGAGTGCAGATTCTAATAGATTCAGACAGTTCTGAATCGGACCCGGCCACAGAGAATGCTGAAGTAAAAAAATTTGCATCCCCAGAGGCAGAGCATCGTTTTGACGCGTGCATGAATAAGCGTGCATTGCATATGGAAAGAGGTTTTGTGTACAGAAGGGGTCGGCCCTCAGGCTACCCCAGCTTTATCCATTCAGTTATCGCCGCGCACAAATGGCATTCGTTCTGCCATAACCCGCCTGCGGCGACGGTGCAGCTGGTGCGCGAATTCTACGCCAACTATGATGCTGCAGAGCCCGACACAATCTTCGTCCGAGGACAATTGATCCCCTTCACAGCTGAGGCAATTACCAGCCTCTACGACTTGCCGGATGTGGAGGATCATTTCAACAACTTCGCAGATAGTTTAAACGAGGACCAGTTGGACGAAGTTATCAATGAACTTTGTGTTGAGGGTACTGAATGGCGGAGAGCAACCAGAGGGTCGATGACATTTCCCAGGGAGTGCCTCCAGCCGTGATCGAAGATTTGGTACCATTTTCTAAGGTTCCGGCTGATGCCTTCCTCGCACTACCGCCTAGTACACAAAGAGAGAGCCATTCTGCTGTATTGTATGATGAAGGGGAGGCCCCTAAACGTGGGAAGGATGATTCGGCAGCAGGTAGGCATCTATACGGGGTGTAGGAATGGGGGGTTATGGTTTCCATCATTAATCACGCAGTTATGTATTGCTCATGGAGTGAGCGTTGAAGAGCATGAAACGAAAGAGCAGCCATCCGCAGCCATTTCCCCGAATATTCTTGCGCAGCTCCTGCACGATGACGCGCAAGAAGAAGAAAGTGCTCCTGCCCCAGCAGCGAATGCAACTCACTTAGAAGAGCCTGCTGCTGAGCCAAACAGCTCCGACATCGTGGCTAGATTGAGTCGCATGGAGCAGCGCCTCAGCCAGGTGGAGGTGCAACAGTACGAATCTGCGCAGCAAATGCGGAAATTTTGGAAATATACGAAGCAAAGGGATTTGGCTCTCCAGAAACACTTCAGGGCAAATTCCAGGAGGTTCCATTCCTTTCCAAAATTTCCTCACTATCTATG
>NW_010360247.1:883-1539 GCF_000414095.1 Morus notabilis | reverse complement strand
AAAATGCTGCAGCATTCTGGGTGACATTCTGGGATTAGCTGGCAGCTGATTGATGTCAGCGCACTAGCTAGACAATGTAGACAGAAAGGAATCCGTGTGAGCTGGCTGAGGAGGTGTCAAATGGGTCCATTGTGCACATCAGCAGTGACACCTCAGCCCTTGTGTTGCCCTAGAAGGGAATGTTTCTCTCAGGACATGTTGGCAGCCGCCGGGGGTAGAAAAAGAGGAAGAGAGAGAATTGGGCATTAATATAAAAAGAAGACAGTTGCTGTTTCACACAGAGGAGAGTACGAAGACACCAGAAAACACAAAAAGGCATTATTCAGAGAGGAAAAAGCTTCGGAGGAAAGCTGAAGAAACCAGAACATCAAGTAATATTCAGCCTAGAAGGAAAATACAGAGACGTGAGAGCTGGAAGTTGAAGGACATTGTTGGCCGGCCACAGAGGATTCCAAGATCCAGCTGAACTTGTTCTTCTTCTGTTAGCTTAACTCTTTTTGTTGTCATTTTTCTACTAATTCTAGGTATGGATTATACTGGAGCTTTGGATCTTGTAACTATCATTATGAACTAAGTTGTCGTAGCTAGGCTTGCTAATGGAACCAATATTGTAAGAATGACAAGTTGTTTCTGAATTACTATTAATCTCCTTTCCT
>NW_010360247.1:0-766 GCF_000414095.1 Morus notabilis | reverse complement strand
ATGAATGATGTTTGTTCAATGAACTTGCTGAGTTGTTGATTAGTAGATGGTATAGGAATATATTATCCACCTTGCATAACTTAATGAAACCTGAGCTTAAATCTGCAGTCCTAGAGCTGGATTCACATAGGAATGTGTCAGAAATAGCTTAAAGGACCACAATCATAATCAATTCAGAAGAACTTTATGCATTAACGAGTTTCTGTTAACAGGATAGTAGAATGCTGCAGCATTCTTGGTAACATTCTAATCAGACTTGCAGTAGAGGGGAAATTAGCAGGCCTAGCTTATTTACACCACTGAATTACATTCCATCACTACATTCTTGTTACTCTTAGTCACTTTAGACCGCATTTAGTTTGCATTCATTTTATTTACATCATTTTAGTGAATTTCTCACCACATTCATCATTTACTTGTTTTGTTGATTATACAACTCCAAACACATATTTTGGTGATTCATTCCTCGTGGGATCGATATCCGTACTTGTGTACACTCTATTACTTGTTAGCGACACGTTCACTTGTGAGCATAATTATCACGCAACATTCATTTCACCGATTCGAATTTTCAGTTTTAGGTTTTTACAGTAAAAAGTTCTCAGAAAATGTCACATCTAATTTTTTCTGCTACAGTGAAAAGCTCTAAAAAAATGTTACATCTCAACTCGAATTGAAAACTCGAATCAACAAAGTAAACGAGCCTGAAATTACAGCAAATAATGTCATATCTGTTCTGAAACAAAGACAATGAACTTACTTATGG
>NW_010360246.1:241764-263899 GCF_000414095.1 Morus notabilis | reverse complement strand
TACTATAAAAATTAATCAACTTTTTTAATTACATAGTTTTATTTTTATTTTTTTTTAACATACATATTAAATGTTTTACTGAAAGACTTTTCTACCCTTCCGTTATAATAGATTTGCGAAGATACTTTCCAATGAAAGGAGGCTCCGACTGGCTAACGCCAAAGCCACTGCATAGTTATTTTCAGCTGCATCGTCTCAAATCGATGGAGTGCTAATAAATAAAGAAATAAGCTTAGCTTCATATAATTAAATAAGTCGTGACATATTTACCGTATGTTCTATCAATAATTTGTATTTTCTTTTATGTTCGACCTTTGTTGAATTTGTTTCTTTTCGAGTGTCGTCTAGACGAAAGTCGAAATAAATCAGTGTGCTTTTATATTTGAATTTGGATACTGCATTCGAAATTCTATTTTTAATCATTATTGAGGATCGTGTGCCTTGGAGGTCCGGAATATTTGTCAATTTTATGATGTTTGGCTAAATTATTATTTCTTATTTCTTTTTACTTTTTTGTTTTTTTAGAATCCAAATTATTATTTCCTTGGAAGAAGAGTGTGAAGAAACTAATTAATTATAAAGTAAAACCACAATATAGAAATGCACAATATTATTTTTCAATAAGAAAATGCAACAATATTACATATGTTTACTAAACTACGACATTGCTTTAAAAAAAAAAGCGGCACGTAATCCTAACTATGTATTGAACTCGTATAATGCGTAGTAATAAAGGTTTATGATCATCAATACGTGGTTATTAATGTATATTTAACCGCGCCTGGTGAATTTCATTTCCAAAAATAAAAATAAAAAACCATGCCTAGCTAGGTCATGCAGAAACATGTACCCGAATCAGGGGATGGTTTCATTTTCACAAATAATTAATTTAAAATATTTGATTTCTCTAGAAAATAAAAAAAAAAAAGAAGAAAATCTAAGGGTCCAGCGAACAAAAAATTCTCCAGTTCTTCTAAAAAAATTTCTAAATATATCTACTTGTAGCATAACACTTATGGATCTAACATCACAAGCATGACAAACTAAGACTTCATCTTTGTATTGTGTTGTGCGCGACTATTATTATATCTCAAAATAAACTGCTCATATAAAAAAATAATAATTAAACCAACATGATACCAAAACGTAAACTATAGACAGAAATTGCAGTGAATTAATTAATAGCGTCATTTTCAAACCTGTTTGAAGTAAATAATATGTTTTAAAATATTTTAAAGTAAAAACGCATATTTACTGATAAACTATCCATAGTAATAAATAAATTGTTTATTCTTAGCAAATAAATTATTTATTAGAGTAAATAATATAAATAATTAATTTATTAGTGTTATTTACTTTAAATAAACCTTACTATTCATTTTAAAAAAGTTTAAAAAAAAAATTGTTATTTTGTCTCTCCGCCCTTAAACTACAACTAGTATACTTGAAGGTGACCTAAGTTGTGAAAGCCTTGGGGTTCTCTATTGATATTGGGACGTCTTTAGGTGTAATGTCCCGTTAGCCAATCCTAGTTTAATGAGATTTATAAAATTTTCTCTCCTTTCTGCAAATAAAATCCCAAAATATTCCAAGTTTTGTCACAATTATAAGAGGAATCATATAAATCATTTTAAACCATGATAAGAAAAGACCACCTACGAGAAGAAAGTACATGAGGTGTGGTAATGGAGAAAATAGAGATTATGCAGATTATATTCGATTCTGCCACTGAAAATGCTTTCATGTTTGCAGCTAATATTTTTTCTGTTTGAATTTATTTGAATGATAGTAAAGTTCGTCTATCAATACGGAAAAGAGGTTTCATGGATTTTCAACCGTAGAAATTCAAGTTTCAAGTTAGATTTACAGCAGATACGAAAATATGAAAATATGAGATGACACTAACTAGTTTGATTTGGTTATATATATAAATTGAAGATTATTTATTAATGATAAGTCTAGCTAGTGTCATCTCTTATGGATTTGCATGATGTAATGCTTATATGTGGACAATTTGAAAATCATGTTATGTTTGAGTTGAGAAAATATTTGTATATATTGTTATATTTATATATTGCGCTTATGTCATGCCATCTCAAAAGCTAGAATAATGCGTAAATAAAATTACAAAAATGGAATATTGATGATACAAGATATTTATGTTCTTCTTGTGGCCAAGAGAACCCTCCTTGAGCTAGATTTGAGCATATATAGCCAGTGAATAAGCTAAACGAGGCCTAGTGTATACCCGCAAGCATACGGTATCAAATTTTTATAGTGTAGGGTCAGTGAGTATCATCTCCGCAGGAATTCAGTATTAAAATGACACTAATTAGCGTAATTATCGTAACTTAACTTTATCTAGTCAACCGAATCTTAATGAAATAAAAGTAGAACTTGAACAAATATAAATACTAAAACAAGATAAAATATGGAAACTTCTATGCATAAATGTACTAGGGACTTAGCTTCACCTTATTATTCCTATGTTCATCATGTCAAGCCAATGCTAGTCAATTCCACTCAATTCATTAATTGTAGGTTTTCGAATGTAGTTTCACTCTCTCTCCCGAGTGCCGAGCAAAATAGTATGCAAACCCTAGTTAAACAAATATCCATATTAGCCTAACCGAATCAAGCATCGATTAAGCAACCTAATTTTTATTACCCGACTTAATTGGCCTCCCGAACTCAACTAACTCTAGGTTGTGTTTCCCAATTCTAACATGTGAAAGTAACTCTTCCGAGCCTAAATCCACTCATCTATATCTCTAATCCATGAATATAGAAACTAGAGCAATAAACATAGAGAAACACAAATGAATTAAGTGGAAATCAAACTAACATTATTCAAAACATAGTTCAAATAAGGTTACATCAAGTACTAAAATAATATTCTAGCTCAACATAGAGGAATCCATAACCAAACATAAAATCTAAAAAACTAAAAAGGAAATAAAGGGAGAAGGAAGAATGATCTTCTAAGCTTGAATCCACCATATTCTTCAAGGATCTTCAATGAAATCATGGGATTTGAGCCTCCAAAGTTCCTTCCTCTCTATGAATTTTATGCATCTTTTTCCTGTCTTCCTCCACCAATTTGATTTTTAGAACATTTGCCTTTTATATCCCCCTCAAATCAGACTTAAAATGATAGTATTACGCATATTGGTGCTGCAGCGGATTAATTTTCCATTGTAGCGCCATTAGGATTTCTAAAAAAACCCTAGTTGCGCAGGCAAACCTGCTGCAGCGGGTGTTTTCCCTGTTGCAGCGGGTGGATTTTTCCGCTGCAGCGCATTTCTAAATTTGAGGAGGATTTATCTGCATGAAAGTTGTGGCTGCATGAAAGTTGTGGCTTTATCTCTTATCTTTCTAAAGCCACAAAGATCACCTCATTTAGACTACATATGACAAAGTTATTCCCAAAATACTGAAGTATGTTTTGAAGTCAAATTTTCGCTCTCTTTATTCCATTTTAGCTTCAACCTACAAAAATAAAATAAATCACATTAAACTAACAAAAATGCTTGAAAACGTACAAATATTTGAACTCAAAGGTACTTGATTTGTCGGTAAATAACCTCTTCATCAAATACCCTCAAACTCAAATATTTGCTTGTCCTCAAGCAAAATAAAAGAAAGAAAAATAGAAATGAAGGCGAAAACAATGTAAACCAACAATAACTTAAAAACTAAAGTGTGAGTTTATATCCATTCGGTAGCTAGACATATATCTAAAAAGCCATGCATGCATCAAAGTTCAAAGGAAATGCAAACACTGAGATTTTCTAGAATTTCAACATCAAGCACCAATTTCACCTCATTCAAGACTCTCTAAATGTAAGTGTCTGCCGAACCAATCTCACTGAATAAATTTAAGCTTGATAGACCAAAGTACTTTCACAGACTATGAGAGATCTCTAGATAATGCAATTGAGAACTACCATAGGCCCATTTTTCATGTTGCTCTCCACTAATATCAACTAGAATGTCATGAAAGATCAATAGGTCTTTTATGGGTTGTAATGTAAGGCTAGAGTGTAAGGTAGATGAGATGAAAAATTTTAGGCTTAAGATCACCCTAGGCATGGATCTTGCATGAATGATTGGAAACTCACACACCAACTCCCACTTTTTTCAATTCTCTATTTACCATCATTCTCACAAAACTTTATTCACGAATAAACTCGAACCACAAAAACAAGAAATTCATAAGAATTTATTTTCTTTTTTGTTCTTTTCTTTCTTTTTCTTTTTTTTTTTTGAATTCCCAAACCACAATTGAAATGCTCAACACTTCCATGATTTCTCTCAACCATTATATCTTCAAATTCATGCAATGATGCAAACATGCCCATAAATGATAGGTTAAGTGAAAGGGGATTCATAAAATGGCTAGGTTAATTTATATGGGTAACGAAAGAAAACGGGGTCACATAGGCTCAATGGGGGAGAGTAGATAGAGGCCCAATGGGGGAGACTAGTGGTAAGTTTTCCATAGGTTAGCTATTTAAGGCTCAAACGATCCAAGAAAATGCCTAAATCATTTCTTCAACAACACTCCAACCTAGTATTTCACCTCGAGCTTCACTCAAATGGGTTCTAGAGTTCATGAGATATCAAAGTCCATCTAATGCACACAAATGTTCTCCGAAGGCTCAAAATATCAAGTGATCATGGTTCAAAGTGCTAAAAAGTCAAGAATAAAAAATGAGGTTCAATCAATGCACGTTAAGTGCACAGAAAACTCAATGAATTACATATCCAAAGACCTAAGAAATAAATTGTGACATTCATTATCATCACCAAATTATAGCTATCTCATTTCAACAAAAATCACAACTTATTCAAATAAACTAAAAGAAACACAAATAAAATTCTGGCCTAGAGAACACAACTCATAAGAAGAAAAGTCACATTAACCAACACAAAAACAAAATCAAAACCCAATATAATCAACAAACAAGTGTTCCCACCCCCAAACTCGAGAGAAACATTGTCCTCAATGTTTAAATAATCAATTTAAGCACAAGGGAAAAGGAATACGTACCGGGGAGGCGAGATTAATGTGGTCAGCGAAGATGCTAAGGGCATAGTGGCATATACTCGGGTTGTTGCGGGCCTTCCTCTATAAATTGCATCTTAAGGCTCACTTATTCCAATATCGTGGCTCATTCGCTCAACTTAACTTGGCTCAAGCTCATAAGCTTGGTAGGCTGAATGAACAGTGCTAGAGATGGTGGAGGAGGTGACAACCACTTTGGATCTTTATAGATGTGTTCTTCTTTTATCAGTGGTGGCATAACAACTTGGATCTCAAAAGGTGTAGACTCTTGAACTTTATCTTGTGATTCCTCATCATTGATGAACACTTCTTAAGTCTCTTCCTCAATTGGATTTCATACATGTTGGTGACTTGTGAGTCCCTTATTGCCACCGTCCTTATCATGGCTTCAATTGGATCATTTGAAGACTCCTTCATTCTTGAAAACTCCGCTTGAAGTCAGGAAAGCTCGTCTTGTAGGTTACAAAGGGTCTTCATCCTCTCCAACTTCTCTCTACTAAGCCTTGTCTCCTCTATGAATTGGGCAAGAATCTCTTCAAGGTCTAGAGAAGACTACGATTGGTGAGGTTGAGTGTCATACCATAGCTCTAAAAATTTAGAATTCTCTTCCCAACCTTGGTTGTTTGGAGAATGATTCCAACACCAATTGTCATAATCGGCCATGTCTTCCAAAAACCAATACACTTCATCCACTGATAATTGGTAGAGAGAGGTGGTACCATTTCCTCTTTCCACCCAAGTTTGTGTTGCGGCATTTAACCCATCGAGGAAGTTTTGTAGTTAAGACTCTTTTGAAAGACCATGCTCGGGGAGCCCAATGAGCAATTCCTTATATCTATCCCAAGCACTATAAAATAGCTCCAAGTCTCGACGTGCAAATCTTAAGAGGATTAGTTGATGTGACATCTCTAAGTACCTCCCAAAAATAAAGCACTCAAAAGCAATAAAAACTAGGAAAACAACATAAAAACTACAAAACCAATCTAATTAAAAACAAAGAAAAGTAACAAAAAGTAAAAATCAATAAGAAGTAAAGAAACACCTAAATTGAAATCAAGCTACTTACTCACAATATTAGCAACAATCTAAAATGCCAATCCCCGGCAACGGCGCCAAAAATTGGTTCACCCGCAAGCATATGGTGTCATGTTTTTATAGTGTAGGGTGAGTGAGTATTGTCTCCACATGCATTGAGTGTTAAATCGACGCTAAGTACCACAATGTTCATCCTGTCAAGCCAATGCTAGTCAATTCCATTCAATTTATTAATCGTAGATTTTCGATGGTAATTTCACTCTCTCTCCCGAGTGCTGAGCAAAATTGTATGCAAACACCAGTTAAACAATATCCCTATTAGCCAAACCGAATCAAGCATCCATTAAGCAACCTAAATTAGATTAGCCGAATTAATTGGCCTCCCAAACTCAATTAACTCTAGGTTGTGTTTCCCAATTCTAACATGTGAAAGTAACTTTCTCGAGCCTAAATCCACACATCTATATCTCTAATCCATGAAAATAGAAATTAGAACAATACACACAGAGAAACACAAATGAATTAAGTGGAAATCAAACTAACATTTGGTAAAATATTCAAAATATAGTTCAAATAAGGTTACATCAAGTCCTAAAATAATATTCTAGCTCAACATAGTAGAATCCATAACCAAAAACAAAATCTAAAAAACTAAAAAGGAAATAAAGGGAGAAGGAAGAACTATGTTAGAAGAATGATCTTCTAAGCTTCAATCCAACATCTTCTTCAAGGATCTTCAATGGTATCATGGGATTTGAACCTCCAAAGTTTCTTCTTTTCTAGGGATTTTATGCATCTTTTTCCTCTCTTCCTCCACCAATTTGATTCTTAGAACATTTTCCTTTTATATCCCCCTTAAATCAGCCCTAAAATGACAGCATTACGCGTATTGGTGCTGCAGTGGATCAATTACCCGCTGCAGCACCGTTAGGATTTCAAAAAAAACCTTAGTGGTGCAGGCAATCCCGCTGCAGCGGGTTTTTTCCCGCTGCAGCGGGGGGGTTTCCCGCTGCAGCAGTTTTCTGACTTTGACGAGGATTTTCGCCTTCTATATCGCCGAATTAGCATTTAGTGTTCTCATGAAAGTTGTGGCTTTATCGCTTATCTTTTTAACGACATAAAGATCACCTCATTTGGACTTCAGATGACAAAGTTATGCCCAAAATTCTGAAGTATGGTCTGAAGTTAAGATTTTACTCCTTTTATTCCATTTTAGCTTCAACCTACAAAAATAAAATAAAACACATTAAACTACCAAAAATGCTTAAAAACTTACAAATATTTGAACTCAAAGATACTTAATTTGTCAGTAAATTACCTCCTCATCACCTAGGGGGCTTAAGTCCCCATAACTTTTTTAATTTGTTTTTAACCTATGTGTTTTACAAGTATATTTATAGAAAGAAATTAGATATAGCCCCTTTAAAAATTGAAATCTAATCTTTAAACCTTTAAAAAACTTTAAAAATACTACTCTTTAAAAACATATATCTAAGAATTACACCTTAAACAATATTTTTTAGACTTGAAATTTCATTGAGAACAATTTATAGCATCTTAACAATTATAGTTAAAATTAGTCCCCCTCAAAAAAGTTTCTGGCTTCGTGTTGTGGAAAATCGCAAGTGCATAATAATGAAACAAGTAATAAAGAGTGAGTACAGAGTGTCGATCACACAAAGATTGGATTAATTCAATAAAATACCGAAATTGTTTGATCCTAAAATTATTGGAATAACTAAAATTAAAATGAAAATAATAAAATAAAATAATAACCTAAATTATTCAGGTCTACGACTCACCAAAATTGATCATATCTAAAAGTCCCTATTTAAATTAATTATGTCCACCCTTATGCTCACAGTGAATTTTTCTAAATTAATTATTAATCTTTCTCAAGCATTAATGATGGAGATGTCAAATGGGCCGGGCCGTCCATGCATGGCCCGGCCCAGCTCGTAATAGTGTCGGATTCAGTACGGCTCGGTTCACTATTGTTACGGGCCATACCGGCCCATCACGTGTAATGGGCTAGGGCTAGGGCTCGGCTTCTTAGCCCAGGGCCTAAGACCAGCCCTAGCAAGTGAAGGCCTGCAGCACGGCCCTAGCCCAATTAGGCCCAAGCCCAAATTCGGCCCTTGTTCGGCCTGGCCCAAGCCAGCGAAACGGCCTGTGAAATAGCCCATTTTAAATGCTACCGTTGGGCCCTGCGCGGGCCCAACGGGCGGTCCATGAGAGGCCTCCCGTTTGGCCCATGACGGGCCTCTGGTTTGGCACATGACAGGCCTCCCGTTAGGCCTGTCACAGGCCGCCCGTTGGGCCTGCGAAGGGCCCAATGGTAAGAATCCAAAAATGGCTGAAAATTCCCTATAAGTACCCCTTAATTCCACCCTAAATCCCACAAAACAATTCACTCTCAACTTTTTATCTCAATCTCATTCTATCTCTCAACTTGTCTCTTTGATTTTGATTCTAAGCCTTTTTCTTGCGTTCACTCATTTTCTTACTCTTTCATTTACAAAGTTCAAGTTCAATCAATTTCCATAAAATGGTCGCACCAAACTTCCCTGATTTCACTGCTCTTCTTGAGCTTGGTGATGAGGCATTTTTTTAGGATGAAATGATACCTCCCAACCCCACCCCCATTGAACCAGAAAATACTCCGGTGGATAATGCTTCAGTGCACAATGAGGAAGTTGGAGAACGCAGTAGGAGAAAAAGATTGCGAACTTCTCACCATATCTAAAAACAGGTGAAATGGAAATTCGTGCGGTATGTAAATATTGTAAAAAACACTTTTCTAATAAAAAGGGTGGGGGTATTGGTTATCTAGATAGACATTGAAAAGTATGTCTACCGTTGCACCAAGATGGGAGTGTGGACTCCCGCCAACCAACACTATCACTCACGTCATAGGGGTTACAAAATTTTACATATGATGCACAACGTGCTCGTGAGGCATTAGCTAAATTTCTTACTAGTGCCGAATTGCCTCTTTCTTTTGCAGATGATGCGTCGTTCAAAGAATTCATCCAGACGGTCTTCTGCCCACAATTTAAATGGGTAAGTAGAAACACAACTCGTTCTGATTGCATGAAAGTTTTTTATGCAATGAGACAATCTTTTGTTGATAATTTTAGGACTTTTAATGCTATTATCTCTTGTACTTCTGATATGTGGGAGGGGTGCAATAAAACTGGATATTTATGTGTCACAGTGCACTACGTTGATGACGAATGAGTTTTACAAAAAAGAATAATTAGTTTTCATTTATGTCCATATCCTCATAACGCATCATCTATTTTTGGTATAATAATAGAAATTTTTGGGTTTTATGGGATAGAAGATAAAGTTTTAACTATTATTTTTGATAATGCGTCAGCTAACACGGCTGCAATTAACATGTTTAAACGTAGTTTGAAATCAGTGTTTAGGGTGAAAATTTTTCATCAACGGTGTACATGTCACATTATTAATTTAGTAGTTTAGGCAGGAATTGAACATATTGTTGGAAAATAATTGCATCGAGTGCTCAGCGGAATTTAAAAAATTTAATCAACGTCAAAGCCAACCAAGAACATGTTCATGATGCTATATAACATAAATACTAAATATCTAAATCATACCTTTTGAGATTTTAAGAAACTGCACGTCTGACAGATCAAAGTGTTCCAAACAGCAACCGGAAGAGCCTCAACCAACTGGTCTTCTTTGCTCTTCTCGTTTTCACGATCGGAGTGCGGATAGTCACACATCGTTCAATCTCCTCTTGGTATTCTTGATCTCCTTCCAATCACAAGAGAGCCAAAGAAAAAATTGTTCTTGAGAATTAAACAATTTTTCCTCTTAGGAATCTTTTATCAATAGCCTCCAAAAAGTCTCTCAAGTGATCTCATGAGTAATGTGACTTAATAGGCTATTTATAGTGTTTAGGAAGTCATACATCCGTAATAATTAGGTTTCCCAAAGTCTTAATCGCTTCCAGAGTGAATTTTGCCACGTCAGGATGTATTTTACGTTACAACCGGTCGACCGGTGACAGAGACGTTATAACTCACCGGTCGACTTATCTTCACTAACCGTTCAACCGGACCGGTTGACCTGTCTGCACTGACGAAAGTTGTTTTCCTAGTTTTTTAACCCGGAAAACTTGCATAAAGCCTCAGTTTTGATTCAAGCAACCCAATAGAGAAATTGCCTGATCAAAATAGTCATTTAATAGTCTTCCCATATTAAACAACTCTTAAAACAATAATTTAACCAATTTATCTAGAATTAATTTATCAATTAATTCACCCAATAAATCACCCATGAATTAACTTTGAACCTCCTTTACGGAAATAACACAAGTTACCAATGTGTAGGAAATACGCCGTATCGTTACAAGAAATTATGTGAGCTAGCAAAGGGACCCGATGGACATATATATAAATCAAGCTCCTATAATCACAACGCTACTTGTAAACCAATAAGTCCGTCTCGTGATTATAAAACTCTAGCGCTATTCCACTAAAAGCCTAGAGCTGCACTCTCGATTTATATAGTGTATTTACAAAGCTCTGATTAGCTCTAGTCCATGACTCAATATATTAGTGTATCATCCCCATAGGGTATCCACAATCGACTTGAGGTCAAGTTCCGTTTTACCTTCCCGATTAAGTTTATCTTATGTTCCATTATAATACCATCAGAAAAACACTATTCATACAATTACAAACAGTAAACCATTCGATAACACAGAGTAGTCTAATGGTCGAGCGCTCGTATTTTCCAATCAACTGATAATGCATAAGAGGATGTCATTGACTCTCTATAGGAGCTATAGATTCCACTATCTATGAATAAATAATCTATGCATACACGAGTCATACCCCCAATGTACCGGTAAGCATACCTTTACATAATGTCTGGATGTCTCCCTTTAGTACATCAAAGGATACAAGTCAAGCATACGGGTTCATCATCCATCTCAGGATTAGGATGACAACATATAATTCGTCAAAAGTGAATTGTTTTATTCAAACAGAATTATTAATTAAAACAATTCAACTTTGGTCCGACCCAATATAGATTTCACCATTAGAAACTATATCAATGTCTCCACCCATGGAGTCCCACCTCCGACAACCAAGACAAGCCGTCTCCGTTAGAAAGTAGACAACATAACAATCTTAACATGAATAAAGCGCCCAACTTAATTTATTCCCTCGATTGTGGATCATAAGATTTAGACTATCATCTTTAGATTCTTGTCTTCCGTATGTTCTTCACATTACATGCACGACCTAAAGATTTAGAATGACAGTCTTAGACTTTCAGTTTGCTTATCATACATTCAACTATTATGAACATAAAGAGGACAATACATAGATATATGAAATAAACAAATCTTTATTAATAGTCAAAATGTCTCAAAGAATATTGTTACATTTATTCCTAAGGGCATAAACGCTAACACATATCTCATCTAATTTAACAAATATTAGAGAATCATTATCATTCATATCTAATTCTGGAGCTCGGCTCTATGAATTCAAACAATATTGCAGGAACAGTCAGCTGCACCTAAGAAACCTTCCAACTGACGTGAGACATAGGTGGAATTCCACATATTTAATGTTGAAGACAACACTCCCGTATTCGCAGCTTATCACAACGTATGTAAACAGTAAGAACGATCAACTTTTAATTTTTTATACTGATTGACAGATTGGAGAGTATTTTTTTTTAATTTCTAGAAGTTTTTTACAATCCTATTGAATTATTTTCTAGAGTTTATTATCCTACTGCACATTTAAAAACAACCCACCCCCCCCCCCCCCCCCCCCCCCCCACATGCTTACATCATGGCCTGCTGATTCAAACGACTGAACAAGTACTGTCGTCTGCTCCATCTTCATCATCATCATCATCATCATCATCATCATCATCATCATCATCATCATCATCATCATCATCAACATATCATCACTGATTTTGCCCTCCCTTGTTAATCTTGAGCCCATAATTCTCCCACAAATTCTCTGACCCTTCTCCAATCAAGAAAGCCGGAAAACAACTATGATCATGAGTAGTACTTCCCACATTCGCATTAGAAGGGGAAGGAGAAGAATTAGCAGTACCATCATTCATTTGATCACAATTATAACCTCCATGATTGTACAATGAAGTAGAGGACTCGTTATTATTATAACCTCTAGAATTCTCCTTCCTCTTCTTACTTGACATTTCTAATTTACTAGATTTCTTTAAGTACTCATTATTGATACTCTCCCACTTCTCCCTACACATGACTTTTTAAAAACATAGTTAAGTTAGTGGAAAATAAATTTAAAAGTTATTGGTCTGGTTGTCCTATGTTATATGCATTGGCAACCGTTTTAGATCCTAGGTGCGGAGTAGATGGGACTGACTCATTGATGACTGCTACAGCAAGAAATTTAAGAATAGATATGCAACTAAATATTACTGATGCTAAGAAAATGTTAGAAAAGGTTTTTAGTTTGTATGAAGTAAAATACAGCACAGGTCAAAAAGAACAGGGAACTTTATCATCAACTAGCAGTTCAGGGCCTAAAGGATCATTGTGGAGTTTCTTGAAGAAGAAAGAGAAAATGCCAGGATCTTCATCGACACAAGCGTCTACCAAACTAGTAAAATATTTTGAAGTAAATTTTCTAATCAATGACAACAAACTAGACATCTTACAGTGGTGGAAGAGCAAGACCGATCATTTTCTAGCACTGTCCGTAATAGCTCGTGACATTCTGACAACTCCAGTGTCAATGGTAGCATCAGAGCAAGTTTTTAGCACAAGCAACCGAATTCTTGACGAGAAGAAGAGCAGAATGCATCCAGATATCTTGGAGGGGCTAATGTGCGTTAAAGACTGGGAAGATGCCAGAAGACGAAAACAACAATACACAGATGATTCAATGCAAGAATATTTTTCTAACTTTGAAATAACAGAATCTTCTGGAAACACTTAGGTTTGTAATTTACTATTCCTAGGCTTCTAGCTACTGCATTCTTTTTTCCTTCGCTACGGTTTTGTCCCGATCTCCCTAGAGGTTTTACTTGGCAAGGTTTTTAACGAGGTAGTCATTTATGTGTACTTATTTACATTATGTCAATTCAATAAAATAACATTTTTGGGGGGCATATGATATTTTTTTTAATTAAATTTTAAAAAAAATACAAGGCTCGGGGCCGGCCTGTGAAAGGCCTGGGTCCAAGCCTGACCCTGGCCTTATGGATAGGGCCGCGGGCCTGAGTTTTTCTCCTCAGGCCCAGCCCAGGCACTGCCCTGCACTGTGCAGGGTCGTACCAGGCCCGGCCCAGGCTTGTAAGGGGCCTGGTGTTGGACGTGCCATGCCGGCTTGGCTCGGCACATTTGACACCACTAATCAATGATCATATTTGAACAATGCAGACCCTACATCTCGGTCAGGATTCTAAAACTCATTAAGAATGGGAAATCATAGCACTACATAAGACTCATAATTATCTACCTTATGAAATTCCTATGGCATCACATTCATGGGCATATTTATTCATCACTTCTCAGTCTCAAATTAAATGCCAATTCATACAATTGTTCATCGGGTAATCACAACATTAAGAACGGAATGAAACACTCAACATAATTGGAAATAAAACATTAATTAATTTAAAATAAGAAAAATCAAAATACTCATAATCCGGTAAACGAACTAACAAAATATTAGTTTCAATATAAATAAAGAACAAAAAAAAAAGAATTAGAAAAATTAGAAAATAAAACTAAATGAAGGTGTCACGAGTCTTCTAAATCTTATTCCTTTCCAAATTACAGCCTCAAAAATACCTTCTCCAATCAAAAGTAAAATTCTAAATAAAATAATCCTAAAAAGTGACACTAAGGCCTCGTTCAGTTCTTGAATTTGAGTTTATAATTTGAGTTGATATGTGATTTTCTGTGAGAGTTTTTTACTGTAGTATAAAAAGTTAAATGTGACATTTTTTAAGAATTTTTAACTGTAATAAAACTGAAATTAAAAACTCAAAATTGTGAAATAAACGAGACCTAAATTTTCCAAAATAATTCCCCTATTTTGGATGCCTTATGCTTGACAGGTGCGGGCATTTGAATCGTTGCAGTAAAACGTTTGACACATATCAGGCAAGTACTGCACGAAAGAGGGGATACACAAAAGGCAATAGGGCGCGCTGCGCAGGATCCGACACTTCAATTCTTAAGAAATTTAATTAATAGTTACAAATTTTACTTAAGCATACAATTAATAACATTATGTTATGAAGAGGATGTCATGTATATTTTTAAGAAATTTATAAATGGAATGCAGACTTGTGTAAAATAAATAAACAAATATAAATAATTCCATATTGTTGGCGGGTATAGTAACTAAAAAAAAAAAAATCAGATAAGAATAGAGCACAAAGAGTAACATGTGTTTCTTTCGCAGAACGTTTGTTTTTTTTTTTTTTTCTGTTATTCCAAGCTTAACTTGTGCATACCTACACGTTAATGACAACTATAAATAGGACCACTCGCCCTAGGTGCTTCCACCACAAAGCAATACAAACGCTTGCTTACATTATAATACAAGCCTTTTCCTTTTCTTTTTCCCAACTTTCCACAAACACTAGTTTCAATGGCCGAGAGAATTCAACCTCCCAAAAAGGGAAACCTTATCACCATCCTCAGCATAGATGGAGGAGGAATTAGAGGAATCATCCCGGGGGTTCTTCTTGAGTACCTTGAATCTCAACTTCAAGTAAGATACTCAAGGAAAGGCCACTCTTTTTTGCCACCAAAAAAAAAAAGCCTCCTAGTTTTGAGATTTTCTCTATTTATTCCTCTAATTTTAGAAACTACAAAAGCGTCCTTTACATTTGAAAAACTTATTTCAATTTCATTCTTGCATTTTGTGGAAAAAAAAAAAAAAAAAAAAAAAAAACTTGAGTGGAAAGACAAAAATGCTTTTAAATAGTTTCTGAGAATTATTTCAAGAAAAATATTTTAAGATACAAATTCAGTCTAATTAAAGGTGTATTTGTATTTTGCAGTGCATGAAGGATGAAAATGAAAAATGTTTTTCAAATTCAATTTATACCTTTGTAGTTTCTAAAATAACAAATTTTCAAAAAAAGAAAAAATATAACTGAATGGTATATTTATGTAATTAGCCATATATATATATATGTGTGTGTGTGTGTGTGTGTGTGTGTGTGTGTATCATGTATGGTGTAATTGTACGTGAATTTTAATAAGGCTCAAATGTGTTGTAATTATATAGGAACTAGATGGGAAAGATGTGAGGCTTGCTGATTACTTTGACGTGATTACTGGGACTAGCACGGGTGGTCTTATTACGGCCATGTTAACGGCGCCCAACAAAGATAACCGGCCTTTATATGCTGCCAATGGCATTGTCCCTTTTTACCTTGAGCATTGCCCCAAAATTTTCCCACAAGCAAGGTTTGTGTTAGATTAACATAATAATAGAACATAATTAAGATCATTATCCATCACTAAATTAGTTTATCTCACTCGTGAAATTTGATCGAACATATATTATATTATAATGTTTGCTTTTTTTTTTTTTTTTTGGAAAAAAAAATGCAGTGGGTTTTTCGGCTCCATTTTGGGCTCGATAGAAAATGCTGTTGGACCGAAATACAACGGAAAGTATCTTCACAGCCTAATCAATGGTCTATTGGGAACTACAAGGTTGCATGAGACCTTGACAAACATTGTTATTCCTACTTTCGACATCAAGAAGCTGGAGCCTACACTATTTTCCTCTTTCATTGTAAGTATACAATATATATATATATATATATATATACACACACGAGTTTTCTGTTTAGCATTCTTTTTACTGGAATAATATTCACCATAGTTAGAGTAATCCTATTTTAAATATTAATTATAAATGGACAATTTTCTTATTTGTGAAGGTCCCACCAGCCTCAGCATTAGATGCTCATTTGACGGACATCAGTATAGCCACCTCGGCAGCCCCGACATACCTTCCTTCTCATTATTTCACAAACCAAGACAAGAGTGGAAAAACGCACGAGTTCAACCTCATCGATGGTGGTGTTACTGCTAATAATCCGGTAGAAACAAGAAATCTTTACATATGTCATTCTTGTGGTTCAAAATAATATATAAAATAACATTTTAAGACTTGTTTGATTGATGGATTCAAATTAGATAATTTAAATTAAAATTTGAAAAAAAACCACTATAGCAGAACCATTTGAACCAGGATTCAAACTCCTCTATCAAACAAGCTCTTATATATGTTATGTGACCTTTAATTTCTGCATGATTTTGATCTTCTTTTTTTCAGTCTTTTATTGCTCTGAGCGAAGTCACCAAACAAGTTACTAAAAAGAACCCAGATTTCAAGCCTGGGCCAGTGGACTACACTAAAGTTTTGGTGATCTCACTTGGAACGGGTTCAAACAAGACTCAACAGAAATACAATGCAAAATTGTCTGCCTCTTGGGGGCCTATCTCCTGGATTTACTATAATGGTTCGTCTCCTATCATTGATGCATTCTCGGAATCATGCGTGGACACGGTTAATTACTACAACTGTGTGTTTTTCGATGCCGCGGGATGTGAAAGTAACTATTTTAGAATCGATGTAAGTTTCTTTACTTTTAAAAATATTTTAAATTTAATACTCAATGTTACAGGTGTTAAACTCCATTTTTTTTAATGTTACACTTAAGATAACTAAATGTTTTGCAAACAAAAGAATGGTGTTAGACACCAGTATGAAAACCGTCATATTTGTTAAATTAGTCCAGCTGTCAAATTGAAGGCGTTTCTTATATATGTGTGTCCATTCAGTCCAGCTGCCAGATTCAAGGCATTTTCTATATACATGTGTATGTATATATGTTTTATGGATGAAACATTAATTGACTGTTAATAATTAGTTATTTGCTTTTAATTTTTTGGTGCCGCATTTGTTTCCCCTTTTTCATTTTCACAATAACACTGTATTTTTTTTAAAAAAATTATTGAGTGAGGAAAGAATTAGGTAGATGAGGGAATTGTTAATAGGCGCCATTTAAAAAAAAAAGGATTAATCTGTCCTTATTTATGTCATACTTCACAGGACACATGTCGTCAAAAGAGTTAGTGCTATAATCTAAGTACTATTGCTTCTGTGGTGACAAATTTGACTGATTAAATCACCATGTTCTTGATGTTACTAAATTTAAAATCTATAAAAAATATAAATTAGGATGACACACTACAAGGAGATCTTGCTTCGGTGGACATAGCTACCACAAAGAACTTGAACAATCTTGTGGAATCGGGCAAGAAGCTGCTCAAGAAAACTGTTACTCGCATCAACTTGGCCACGGGTCTCTACGAACCCATTCCAAATGGTCCCTCCAACCAGGAAGAACTCAAAAGGTTACACATATATATTTTCTGTCACATTATATAGACTATAAAAATTAAATCAACTTTTAAATTACTTAGTTTTATTTTTATTCAACCTTTTTTATTTTTATTAATTGTTTTACTGAAAGACTTTCTTACCCTTCTATTTTAACAGATTTGCGAAGCTACTTTCTGATGAAAGGAGGCTCCGACTGGCCAATGCCAAAGCCACTGCGTAGTTATTTTCAGCTGCATCGTCTCAAATCCATCGAGTGCTAATAAATAATGAAATAAGCTTAGCTTGATATAATTAAATAAGTCACGGTAATATGCCGTGTGTTCTATCAATAATTTGTATTTTCTTTTATGTTCGACCTGTGTAATTGTGTTATTGAATTTGTTTCTCTTCGAGTGTTGTCTAGACAAAAGTCGAAATAAAATCAGTGTGCTTTTGTATTTTAATCATATAAAAAACTAATAATTAAACCAACATGATACCAAAACGTAAACTATAGACAGAAATTGAAGTGACTTAATTGCGTCATTTTGAAACCCGTTTGAAGTAAATAATATGTTTTAAAATATTTTAAAGTAAAAACGCATATTTACTGATAAACTATCCATAGTAATAAATAAATTGTTTATTCTTAGCAAATAAATTATTTATTAGAGTGAATAATATAAATAATTTATTTATTAGTGTTTTTTAGTTTAAATAAACCTTACTATTCATTTTAAAAAAGTTTTAAAAAAAATTGTTATTTTGTCTCTCCTTCCTTAAACTACAACTAGTATACTTGAAGGTACCTAAGTTGTGAAAGCCTTGGGTTCTCTTAGGGCTGGCAATTCGTGTTTGCGTGTCGTGTTCGGGCCGGCACGATTACGACACGACACGATTATAGTGAACACGAATACGACACGATTAATAAACGTGTCAGAACCCCAAACACGAACACGAAACGCTAATAACACGGTCAACACGACACGACACACAAACACGATTACTAAATGTGCCGTGACGGGCCGACACGAAAAAAAACACGTTCATGACCCGTTTATGACCCAACTGGCAAAAATAGTGGAATTTTATATTGTATTTAAAACTATATTAATTGACTACTTAATATAAAATCATGCATAATAGCCAACACACATTAAAATATCTAAATATCAAACACACACATATATGATACTACTAGATTATCAAGTATATATGTTTCAAAACATACCAATTACCAAACATCCAAAGAAGTTTGAAAACATAGCCAAGTACATTTAAATAAGTTTGAAAACATAACCAAACATTTGAATGTTTAAGTGCACAAAACATAAAATAAATATAGGAAAATGTCTTCTTTGAGCCTTGAGGTTGAATGCCCAACTACGCTCTAAAAACCAAAATTAGTTTCAAGAGACTGAGTCAGAAATAGAGTTTTTTCTAATATATATATATATATATATATTGTTGGGTAGATAAAGTCTTTGTATTTGAATTTAAATAAAATAGAGGATAAATGGTTTATCATTAGAGATAAGGTTTCTTAGGTTAGAGTTTATCTTTAATTATGATAGTTTCTTTTAGGAAGATAAGGTTTCTTCCTTAGCCTATTTATTCTTATATTTTACTATTCCAAAAATAATAGAAGAGAGTTTCTTTCTAAAAAATTTACATATATATATATGGGCTTAATAAACAGGCCGGGCCATGTCGGCCCGATAACGATCCGTATAACTAAACGGGTTAAGTGTGTTAAACGGGCTACCACGAATCCAACCCATTTATTTTCGTGTTATTCGTGTCAGCCCGTTAACGACCCAATTAATAATCGTGCGGTCCAAACACATTTATCTCGTGTCGTTTTCATATCATTTCATCGTATCGTGTCTGAAATTGCCGGTCCTAGTTCTCTATTGGTATTGAGACGTCTTTAGGTGTAATGTCCCGTTAGCCAATCCTAGATTAATGAGATTTATGAAATTTTCTTTTCTTTATGCAAATAAAATCCCAAAATATTCCAAGTTTTGTCACAATTATAAGAGGAATCATATAAATCATTTTAAAGCATGATAAGAAAAGACCACCTATGAGAAGAAAGTGCATCAGGTATGGTAATCGGGAAAATAAAGTGGAAAATTGAATAGACACTTGGTGGGATGACTCATTCTAAGTGCTTGTGGTGGTGAGAGAATAGCGTAATAAATATCAAGAAAGGATAAGATCAATTAAAAAGTGTGTAGATAGTCAAGATTTTATGTTGCCTGTATTTAACCACACTTTATGTGGTTCACCTTTAGAAGCTTGCCACCGAAGCATACTTGCCTTCTTATGAATAAGACTCAACCTAGATTATTTTAAGGTTTAAAGAAAACGTGAGAAAATTTAGGAAAAAGAAAAGGAGGAAAGTAACATATAAAGAGAAAAGGAGAAAAGTTTCTCCACTTCTAAAGACCTAAAGCTTAAGGAAGTGGGTACAAAACTGAAGTACAAACCAATTTTATCTTACAAATATATTACCTAATATAAGAAGCATGGATAAGGTGTTGAAGTTTTTGTACTTCAACATGCTTGCATGCTTGCTTTCAAGGTTTTTGTTTTATTCCTTTTTTTTTTTAAATTGTATTTTTTTTTAACTTTTTTTCCTTCATTGTATTTTGTTGTTCTTATTTCTTCTTTTTTAAATCTAGTATTTTTTTTATTGTTTCTATTGAATTATTATTCATTAATTTTCACTTTAAACATCTCATTTATTATCTTTTTTTAACTTTTACAAATATTTTCAGTTGTGAATCTCTATACTCTTTTCTATATTTCTATTAATAAATATGTACATTTTTTTCATTTTTTTTTCAATCATCGTTATGCATACTATGAAATTATTGATTTACATATAATCCTTTTATTTAGGTTAAAATTTAAACCTTCCTAATAAGTTTACAATGTTATTGTAAAAAATTTTATGAATATGATTCTTTTAGTTTGAAAAATAATTATAAACTACCTATATTCATTATTGAGTGAGGATAGAATTAGGTAGATAAGGGAATTGTTAATACGCGCCCTTAAAAAAAATAAATAGGACTAATCTTCATTAAAGATACAAGATTATTTTAGTTAACTTGTAAAAGTGACTATACAAAGCATTATTTATGTCATACTTCACAAGACACATGTCGTCAAAAGAGTTAGTGCTATAATATAAGTTTATGAAAAGTGCACCATAAAAAGTCAATTTACCACCTAATTAAAATTTAGACTATATTTGTTTGTCATTTGAAACACGATTTGGCATACATGATTACATTTTTCCATTGATTGCACTTATTTGAAAAGAACGACTATGTCATTTAGTCAATGGAAAAAGATTTTAGATTTTACTCTTAGTACTATTGGTGACAAATTTTACTGATTAAATGACCATGTTCTTGATGTTACTAAATCTAAAATCTATAAAAAAAATAAGAAAAAAAAATCTAAATTAGGATGACACACTACAAAGAGATCTTGCTTCTGTGGACATAGCTACCACAAAGAACTTGAACAATCTTGTGGAAGCGGGCAAGAAGCTGCTCAAGAAAACTGTTACTCACACCAACTTGGCCACGGGTCTCTACGAACCCATTCCAAATGGTCCCCCAACCAGGAAGAACTCAAAAGGTTACACATATATATTTTCTGTCACACTATATATACTATAAAAATTAATCAACTTTTTTAATTACATAGTTTTATTTTTATTTTTTTTTAACATACATATTAAATGTTTTACTGAAAGACTTTTCTACCCTTCCGTTATAATAGATTTGCGAAGATACTTTCCAATGAAAGGAGGCTCCGACTGGCTAACGCCAAAGCCACTGCATAGTTATTTTCAGCTGCATCGTCTCAAATCGATGGAGTGCTAATAAATAAAGAAATAAGCTTAGCTTCATATAATTAAATAAGTCGTGACATATTTACCGTATGTTCTATCAATAATTTGTATTTTCTTTTATGTTCGACCTTTGTTGAATTTGTTTCTTTTTGAGTGTCGTCTAGACGAAAGTCGAAATAAATCAGTGTGCTTTTATATTTGAATTTGGATACTGCATTCGAAATTCTATTTTTAATCATTATTGAGGATCGTGTGCCTTGGAGGTCCGGAATATTTGTCAATTTTATGATGTTTGGCTAAATTATTATTTCTTATTTCTTTTTACTTTTTTGTTTTTTTAGAATCCAAATTATTATTTCCTTGGAAGAAGAGTGTGAAGAAACTAATTAATTATAAAGTAAAACCACAATATAGAAATGCACAATATTATTTTTCAATAAGAAAATGCAACAATATTACATATGTTTACTAAACTACGACATTGCTTTAAAAAAAAAAGCGGCACGTAATCCTAACTATGTATTGAACTCGTATAATGCGTAGTAATAAAGGTTTATGATCATCAATACGTGGTTATTAATGTATATTTAACCGCGCCTGGTGAATTTCATTTCCAAAAATAAAAATAAAAAACCATGCCTAGCTAGGTCATGCAGAAACATGTACCCGAATCAGGGGATGGTTTCATTTTCACAAATAATTAATTTAAAATATTTGATTTCTCTAGAAAATAAAAAAAAAAAA
>NW_010360246.1:154635-233455 GCF_000414095.1 Morus notabilis | reverse complement strand
TGAGCGCTCATATTTTCCAATCCACTGATAATGCATAAGAGGATATCATTGACTCTTTATAGGAGCTATGGATTCCACTATCTATGAATAATGAATCTACGCATACACGAGTCATACCCCCAATGTACCGGTAAGCATACCTTTACATAATGTCTGGATGTCTCCCTTTAGTACATCAAAGGATACAAGTCAAGCATACGGGTTCATCATCCATCTCAGGATTAAGATGACAACATATAATTCGTCAAAAGTGAATTGTTTTATTCAAACAGAATTATTAATTAAAACAATTCAACTTTGGTCCGATCCAATATAGATTTCACCATTAGAAACTATATCAATGTCTCCACCCATGGAGTCCCACCTCCGACGACCAAGACAAGCCGTCTCTGTTAGGAAGTAGACAACATAACAATCTTAACATGAATAAAGCGCCTAACTTTATTCCCTTGATTGTGGATCATAAGATTTAGACTATCATCTTTAGATTCTTGTCTTCCGCATGTTCTTCACATTACATGCATGACCTAAAGATTTAGAATGACAGTCTCAGACTTTCAGTTTGCTTATCATACATTCAACTATTATGAACATAAAGAGGACAATACATAGATATATGAAATAAACAAATCTTTATTAATAGTCAAAATGTCTCAAAGAATATTGTTACATTTATTCCTAAGGGCATAAACGCTAACACATATCTCATCTAATTTAACAAATATTAGAGAATCATTATCATTCATATCTAATTCTGGAGCTCGGCTCTATGAATTCAAACAATATTGCAGGAACAGTCAGCTACGCCCAAGAAACCTTCCAACTGACGTGAGACATAGGTGGAATTCCACATATTTGATGTTGAAGACAACACTCCCGTATTCCCAGCTTATCACGACGTACGTAAACAGTAAGAACGATCAACTTTTAATTTTTGATACTGATTGACAGATTGGAGAGTATTTTTTTTTAATTTCTAGAAGTTTTTTACAATCCTATTGAATTACTTTCTAGAGTTTATTATCCTACTGCACATTTAGCTATACATCAACTATTTAATATTTCAGAAACATTTTCTTATTATAAGGATACAGAACTTTTTAAAAACATAGTTAAGTTAGTGGAAAATAAATTTAAAAGTTATTGGTCTGGTTGTCCTATGTTATATGCATTGGTAACCGTTTTAGATCCTAGGTGCGGAGTAGTTGGGACTGACTCATTGATGACTGCTACCGCAAAAAATTTAGGAATAGATATGCAACTAAATATTACTGACGCTAAGAAAATGTTAGAAAAGGTTTTTAGTTTGTATGAAGTAAGATACAGCACAGGTCAAAAAGAACAGGGAACTTTATCGTCAACTAGCAGTTCAGGGCCTAAAGGATCATTGTGGAGTTTCTTGAAGAAGAAAGAGAAAATGCCAGGATCATCATCGACACAAGCGTCTACCAAACTAGTAAAATATTTTGAAGTAAATTTTCTAATCAATGACAACAAACTAGACATCTTATAGTGGTGGAAGAGCAAGACCGATCATTTTCTAGCACTATCCGTAATAGCTCGTGACATTCTGACAACTCCAGTGTCAATGGTAGCATCAGAGCAAGTTTTTAGCACAAGCAACCGAATTCTTGACGAGAAGAGAAGCAGAATGCATCCAGATATCTTGGAGGGGCTAATGTGCGTTAAAGACTGGAAAGATGCCAAAAGACGAAAATAACAATACACAGATGATTCAATGCAAGAATATTTTTCTAACTTTCTGATGAAAGGAGGCTCCGACTAGCCAATGCCAAAGTCACTGCGTAGTTATTTTCAACTGCATCGTCTCAAATCCATCGAGTGCTAATAAATAATGAAATAAGCTTAACTTGATATAATTAAATAAGTCACGGCATATTTACCGTGTCTTCTATCAATAATTTGTATTTTCTTTTATGTCCGACATGTGTAATTGTGTTGTTGAATTTGTTTCTCTTCGAGTGCTGTCTAGACAAAAGTTGAAATAAAATCAGTGTGCTTTTGTATTTGAATCATATAAAAAAACTAATAATTAAACCAACATGATACCAAAACGTAGAATATAGACAGAAATTGCAGTGAATTAATAGCGTCATTTTGAAACTCGTTTGAAGCAAATAATATGTTTTAAAATATTTTAAAGTAAAAACGCATATTTACTGATAAACTGTCCATAGTAATAAATAAATTGTTTATTCTTAGCAAATAAATTATTTATTAGAGTGAATAATATAAATAATTTATTTATTAGTGTTATTTAGTTTAAATAAACCTTACTATTCATTTTAAAAAAGTTTAAAAAAAAATTGTTATTTTGTCTCTCCGTCCTTAAACTACAACTAGTATACTTGAAGGTACCTAAGTTGTGAAAGCCTTGGGTTCTTTATAGGGCTGGCAATTCGTGTTTGCGTATCGTGTTCGGGCCGGCACGACACGATTATAGTGAACACGAACACGACACGATTAATAAACGTGTCAGAACCCCAAACACGAACACGAAACTCTAGTAACACGGTTAACACGACACGATTACTAAATGTACCGTGACGGGCCGACACAAAAAAAAAACACGTTCATGACCCGTTTATGACCCAACTAGCAAAAATAGTGGAATTTTATATTGTATTCAAAACTATATTAATTGACTACTTAATATAAAATCATGCATAATAGCCAACACATATTAAAATATCCAAATATCAAACACACATATATATGATGCTACTAGATTATCAAGTATATATGTTTCAAAACATACCAATTACCAAACATCCAAAGAAGTTTGAAAACATAGCAAAGTACATTTAAATAAGTTTGAAAACATAACCAAACATTTGAATGTTTAAGTGCACAAAACATAAAATCAATATAGGAAAATGTCTTCTTTGAGCCTTGAGGTTGAATGCCCAACTACGCTCAAAAAACCAAAATTAATTTCAAGAGACTGAGTCAGAAGTAGGGTTTTGTCTAATAATGGTTTATCATTAGAGATAAGGTTTCTTAGGTTAGAGTTTATCTTTAGAGTTTATCTTTAATTATGATAGTTTCTTTTAGGAAGATAAGGTTTCTTCCTTAGTCTATTTATTCTTATTTTTTACTATTCAAAAAATAATAGAAGAGAGTTTCTTTCTAGAAAATTTACACACACACACACACACACACACATATATATATATATATATATACGGGCTTAATAAACGGGCCGGGCTGTGTCGGCCAGATAACGACCCGTATAACTAAACGGGTTAAGTGTGTTAAACGGGCTAGCACGAATCCAATCCATTTATTTTCGTGTTATTCGTGTCAGCCCGTTAACGACCCAATTAATAATCGTGTGGTCCAAACCTATTTATCTCGTGTTGTTTTCGTATCGTTTCATCATATCGTGTCTGAAATTCCCGGTCCTAGTTCTCTATTGGTATTGGGACGTCTTTAGGTGTAATGTCCCGTTAGCCAATCCTAGATTAATGAGATTTATGAAATTTTCTCTTCTTTATGCAAATAAAATCCCAAAATATTCCAAGTTTTGTCACAATTATAAGAGGAATCATATAAATCATTTTAAAGCATGATAAGAAAAGACCACCTATGAGAAGAAAGTGCATGAGGTATGGTAATCGGGAAAATAAAGTGGAAAATTGAATAGACATTTGGTGGGATGACTCGTTCTAAGTGCTTGTGGTGGTAAGAGAATTGGGTAATAAATACCAAGAAAGGATAAGATCAATTAAAAAGTGTGTAGATAGTCAAGATTTTATGTTGCCTGTATTTAACCACACTTTATGTGGTTCACCTTTAGAAGCTTGCCACCGAAGCATACTTGCCTTCTTTTGAATAAGACTCAACCTAGATTATTTTAAGGTTTAAAGAAAACGTGAGAAAATTTAGGAAAAAGAAAAGTAGGAAAGTAACATATAAAGAGAAAAGGAGAAAAGTTTCTCCACTTCTAAAGACCTAAAGCTTAAAGAAGTGGGTACAAAACTGAAGTACAAACCAATTTTATCTTATAAATATATTACCTAATATAAGAAGCATGGATAAGGTGTTGAAGTTTTTGTACTTCAACATGCTTGCATGCTTGCTTTCAAGGTTTTTGTTTTATTCCTTTTTAAAAAAAAAAAATTGTATTTTTTTTAACTTTTTTTCCTTCATTGTATTTTGTTGTTCTTATTTCTTCTTTTTTAAATCTAGTATTTTTTTATTGTTTCTATTGAATTATTTTTCATTAATTTTCTCTTTAAACATGTCATTTATTATCTTTTTTTAACTTTTACAAATATTTTCAGTTGTGAATCTCTATACTCTTTTCTATGAAATTATTGATTTTCATATAATCCTTTTATTTAGGTTAAAATTTAAACCTTCCTAATAGGTTTACAATGTTATTGTAAAAAATTTTATGAATATGATTCTTTTAGTTTAAAAAATAATTATAAGCTACCTATATTTATTTATAATTGTCATTATTAAAACTTTGTTGGCATCCCTTAAAAAAACCACGATTAAGATCCCTCGTTCTAGTTGACTAAAAAAAAGTCGAATTATAACATATTTATTTATATATTTTCATAAAGAAACAGTTAAAAAAATCATGTTTGTAGTGATACATTACTTATTATACTTAATAATTTTAAATAAAAAGAAAACATGCCAATTCTAAAGTAGAAAAAAAAAAACTACTACTGACGAGACGACACGTCCCTTAACCTAGTAAGGAAAGAAATCATAAACTCAAATTGAGTTTTGTGCTGATTTGAAGTTGCATGTTGATTATCAAAAGCATTAATTAAATATTGTTGAATTGGTCAAAATAAATCCGAAGTTTGGATCTTGAACTTGTGTTTAAATTTGAGATTTGTTTAAATTCAGGTTTATCTTATTTTGCATTTAAATTCAGGTTTTAATATTGATATGTTTATCCTTATTCATAATGTGTCTGGGTTCATTTGCAATTAACTCGATATGTTTTCTTAGTTATAATCTGATTGATTTATTAGAGATTATGCAGATTATATTCGATTCTGCAACTGATAATGCTTACATGTTAACAGCTAATATTTTTTTTGTTTGAATTTATTTGAATGATAGGATAAAGTTCGTCTGTCGATACGGTAAAGAGGTTTCATGGATTTTCAACCGTAGAAATTCAAGTTTCAAGTCAGATCTACATCAGATACGAAAATATGAAAATATGAGATGACACTAGCTAGTTTGAATTGGTTATATATATAAATTGAAGATTATTTATTAATGATAAGTCTAGCTAGTGTCATCTCATATGGATTTGCATTATGTAATGCTTATATGTGTACAACTTGAAAATCATCTTATATTTGAGTTGAGAAAATGTTCGTATATATTGTTGTATTTATATCTTGCGCTTATGTCATGCTATCTCAAAAGCTAGAATAATGCGTACATAAAATTATAAAAATGGAATATTGATGATACAAGATATTTATGTTCTTCTTGTGGCCAAGAGAACCCTCCTTGAGCTAGAGTTGAGCATATATAGCCAGTGACTAAGTTAAAGGAGGCCTAGTGTTCACCCGTAAGCGTACGGTGTCAAGTATTTATAGTGTAAGGTGAGTGAGTATCGTCTCCACAGGAATTGAGTGTTAAATTGACTCTAAGTAGCGCAATTATCGTAACTTAACTTTATCTAGCCAACCGAATCTTAATGAAATAAAAGTAGACCTAGAACATATATAAATACTAAAACAAGATAAAATATAGAAACTACTATGCATTAATGTACTAGGGACTTAGCTTCACCTTATTATTCCTATGTTCATCCCGTCAAGCCAATGCTAGTCAATTCCACTCAATTCATTAATCTTAGGTTTTCGAATGTAATTTCACTCTCTCTCCAGAGTGCCGAGCAAAATAGTATGCAAACCCCAGTTAAACAATATCCATATTAGCCTAACCGAATCAAGCATCGATTAAGCAACCTAATTTTTATTACCCGACTTAATTGGCCTCCCGAACTCAACTAACTCTAGGTTGTATTTCCCAATTCTAACATGTGAAAGTAACTCTTCCGAGCCTAAATCCACACATCTATATCTCTAATCCATGAATATAGAAACTAGAGCAATAAACATAGAGAAACACAAATGAATTAAGTGGAAATCAAACTAACATTATTCAAAACATAGTTCAAATAAGGTTACATCAAGTCCTAAAATAATATTCTAGCTCAACATAGAGGAATCCATAACCAAAAACAAAATCTAAAAAACTAAAAAGGAAATAAAGGGAGAAGGAAGAATGATCTTCTAAGCTTGAATCCACCATCTTCTTCAAGGATCTTCAATAAAATCATAGGATTTGAGCCTCTAAAGTTCCTTCTTCTCTAGGGATTTTATGCATCTTTTTCCTCTCTTCCTTCACCAATTTGATTTTTAGAACATTCGCCTTTTATATCCCCCTCAAATCAAACCTAAAATGACAATATTATGCATATTCGCGCTGCAGCGGATCAATTTCCCGCTGCAGCCTAGTGACAAAGTTATGCCTAAAATACTGAAGTATGTTCTGAAGTCAAATTTTCTCTCCTTTCATTCCATTTTAACTTCAAACTACAAAAACAAAATAAAATACATTAAACTAACAAAAATGCTAAAAAACATACAAATATTTGAACTCAAAGGTACTTAATTTGTCGGTAAATAACCTCCTCCTCAAATACCTCCAAACTCAAAAAAGAAAGCAAAATAGAAATGAAGGCGAAAATAATGTAAACCAACAATAACTTAAAAACTAAGTGTGAGTTTTTTTATCCATTCGATAGCTAGACATACATCTAAAAAGTCATGCGATGCCGCAAAGTTCAAAGGAAATGCAAATACTGAGATTTTCTAGAATTTCAACATCAAGCACCAATTTCACCTCATTCAACTCATTCAAGACTCTCTAAGTGTAAGTATCTGCCGAACCAATCTCACTTAATAAATTTAAGCCTGATAGACCAAAGTGATTTGACAGACTATGAGAGATCTCTAGATAATGCAATTGAGAACTACCATAGGCCCATTTTTCATGTTGCTCTCCACTAATATCGGCTAGAATGTCATGAAAGATCAATAGGTCTTTTAAAGGTTGTAATGTAAGGCTAGAGTGTAAGGTAGATGAGATGGAAAATTTTAGGCATAAGATCACCCTAGGCATGAAGTGCACCCCATGGATCTTGCGTGAATGATTGGAAACTCAAACACCAACTCCCACTTTTTTCAATTCTCTATTTACCATCATTCTGAAAAAACTTTATTCATGAATAAACTCGAACCACAAAAACAAGAAATTCATAAGAATTTATTTTCTTTTTGTTCTTTTCTTTCTTTTTCTTTTTATTTTTTTGAATTCTCAAACCACAAATGAAATGCTCAACACTTTCATGATTGCTCTCAACAATTATATCTTCAAATTCATGCAATGATGCAAACACGCCCATAAATGATAGGTTAAGTGAAGGGGAATCATAAAATGGCTAGGTTAATTTATGTGGGTAACGAAAGAAACAGGGTCACATAGGCTCAATGGTAGAGACTAGATGGAGGCTCAATGGGGGAGACTAGTGATAAGTTTTCCATAGGTTAGCTATTTAAGGGTCAAACGATCCAAGAAAATGCCTAAATAATTTCTTCAACAACATCCCAACCTAGGATTTCGCCTCGAGTGGGGAGACTAGTGGTAAGTTTTCCATAGGTTAGCTATTTAAGGCTCAAACAATCCAAGAAAATGCCTAAATCATTTCTTCAACAACACCCCAACCTAGTATTTCACCTCGAGCTTCACTCAAATGGGTTCTAGAGTTCATGAGATATCAAAGTCCATCTAATGCACACAAATATTCTCCAAAGGCTCAAAATATCAAGTGATCACGGTTCAAAGTGCTCAAAAGTCGAGAATCAAAAATGAGGTTCAATCAATGCACGTTAAGCACACAGAAAAATCAATGAATTACATTTCCAAAGACCTAAGAAACAAATTGTAACATGCATTATCATCATCGAATTATAGCTATCTCATTTCAACAAAACTCACAACCTATTCAAATAAACTAAAACAAACACAAATAAAATTCTAGCCAAGAGAACACAACTCATAAGAAGAAAAGTCACATTAACCAACACAAAAGCAAAATCAAAACCGAAGGAAATCAACAAACAAGTGTTCCCACCCCCAAACTCAAGAGAAACATTGTCCTCAATGTTTAAATAATCAATTTAAGCACAAGGGAAAAAGAATACGTACTGGGGAGGCGAGACAATCTCGCCTCCTAATGTGGTCGGCGAAGATGCTAAGGGCATAGTGGCTTATACTCAGGATGTTGCGGGCCTTCCTCCATAAATTGCATCTTGAGGCTCACTTATTCCAATACCATGGAAGCTCATCAAAGAGTGGCTTCCGCCCATAGTATGTGTCGTACAACACGACATATGGGTCTTGATTCTTGACACCCTCAAGCTTGGCGGGATATGGAATTAATTGGCTCATTCGCTCAACTTGACTTAGCTCAGGCTCATAAGCTTGGTAGGCTTGAATGAACAGTGGTAGAGATGGTGGAGGAGGTGACAACCACTTTGGATCTTCATAGATGTGTTCTTCTTTGATCAGTGGTGGCATAACAACTTGGATCTCAAAAGGTGTAGACTCTTGAACTTCATCTTGTGATTCCTCATCATTGATGAACACTTCTTGAGTTTCTTCCTCAATTGAATCATCATCATCGAACAAATCCAAGTTCCTCCTACTTGTACTCGGCTCCTCACGGTGGCTTTCATACATGTTGATGACTTGTGAGTCCCTTATTGCCACCGTCCTTCTTATGGCTTCAATTGGATCATTTGAAGACTCCTTCATTCTTAAACACTCGGCTTGAAGTCGGGCAAGCTCGTCTTGTAGGTTACGAAGGGTCTCCATCCTCTCCAACTTCTCTCTACTAAGCCTTGTCTCCTCTACAAATTAGGCAAGAATCTCTTCAAGGTCTAGGGAAGACTACGATTGGTGTGGTTAAGTGTCATACCTTGGCTCCAAAAATTTAGAATTCTCTTCCCAACCTTGGTTGTTTAGAGAATGATTCCAACACCAATTGTCATAATTGGCCATGTCTTCCAAAAACTAATACACTTCATATGCTGATAATTGGTACCATTTCCTCTTTCCACCCAAGTTCGTGTTGCGGCGTTTAACCCATCGAGGAAGTTTTGTAGTTGACACTCTTTCGAGAGGCCATGCTCGGGGAGCCCAATAAGTAATTCCTTATATCTATCCCAAGCACTATAAAACAGCTACGAGTCTCATTGAGTAAATCTTAAGAGGATTAGTTGATGTGACATCTCTAAGTACCTCACAAAAATCAAGCACTCAAAAGAAATAAAAACTAGGAAAACAACATAAAAACTACAAAACCAATGTAATTAAAAACAAAGAAAAGTAAAACAAAATAAAAATCAATAAGAAGTAAAGAAACACCAAAATTAAAATCAAGCTACTTACTAACAATATTAGCAACAATCTAAAATGCCAATCCCCAGCAACGGCACCAAGAACTGGTTCACCCGCAAGCGTATGGTGTCATGTTGTTATAGTGTAGGGTGAGTGAGTATTGTCTCCACAGGCATTGAGTGTTAAATTGACGCTAAGTACCGCAATTATCGTAACTTAACTTCACCTTATTATTCCAATGTTCATCCTGTCAAGCCAATGCTAGTCAATTCCATTCAATTTATTAATCTTAGGTCTTCGAAGGTAATTTCACTCTCTCTCCCGAATGCAGAGCAAAATTGTATGCAAACCCCAGTTAAACAATATCCCTATTAGCCAAACCGAATCAAGCATCCATTGCAACCTAAATTTGATTACCCGAATTAATTGGCTTCCCGAACTCAACTAAATCTAGGTTGTGTTTCCCAATTCTAACAAGTGAAAGTAAGTTTCTCGAGCCTAAATTCACACATCTATATCTCTAATCCATGAAAATAGAAATTAGAGTAATAAACATAGAGAAACACAAATGAATTAAGTGGAAATCAAACTAACATTTGGTAAAATATTCAGAACATAGTTCAAAGAAGGTTACATCAAGTCCTAAAATAATATTCTAGCTCAACATAGAGGAATCTATAACCAAAAACAGAATCTAAAAAACTAAAAAGAAAATAAAGGGAGAAGGAAGAACTATGTTGGAAGAATGATCTTCTAAGCTTCAATCCACCATCTTCTTCAAGGATCTTCATTGAAATCATGGGATTTGAGCCTCCAAAGTTCCTTCTTCTCTAGGGATTTTATGTATCTTTTTCCCCTCTTCCTCAAATCTGCCCTAAAATGACAGCATTATACATATTGGCATTGCAGTGGATCAATTTCCCGCTGCAACACTATTAGGATTTCAAAAAAAAATCTTAGTGGCGCAGGCAAACCCGCTGCAGCACTGTTGCAATGGATTTCTGACTTTGAGGAGGATTTTAGCCATCTATATGGCCGAATTAGCATTTAGTGTTTTCATGAAAGTTGTGGATCTATGTCTTATCTTTTCAACGCCACAAAGATCACCCCATTTAGACTTCTAGTCACAAAGTTATGCCCAAAATACCAAAATACTAAAGTATGTTCGGAAGTTAAATTTTCGCTCCTTTTATTCCATTTTAGCTTAAACCTACAAAAACAAAATAAAACACATTAAACTAACAAAAATGCTTAAAAACTTACAAATATTTAAATTCAAAAATACTTGATTTGTCAGTAAATAACCTTCTCATCACCTAGGGGGCTTAACTCCCCACAACCTTTTAAATTTGTTTTTAACCTATGTGTTTTACAAGTATATTTATAGAAGGAAATTTGATATAGCCCCTTTAAAAATTAAAAATTTAATCTTTAAACCTTTAAAAAATTTTAAAAGGACTACTCTTTAAAGACATATATCTAAGGATACTAATCCCTAAACAATATTTTTTGAACTTAAAATTTCATTGAGAACAATTTATAGCATCTTAACAATTAATTTTTAATAAATTTTTTATATAGTTAAAATTAGTCCCCCTCACAAAAATTTATGGCTTTGTGCTGTAGAAAATCCCAAGTTCATAATATTGAAACAAGTAATAAAGTGTGAGTACAGAGTATCGATCACACAAAGATTGCATTAATTCAATAAAGTACCGAAATTGGTTAACCTTAATATTATTTGAATAATTGAAATTAAAATGAAAATAATAAAATAAAATAATAACCTAAATTATCCAGGTCTACGACTCACCAAAATTGATCATACCTGAAAGTCCCTATTTAAATTAATTATGTCCACCCCTATGCTCAATGTGAATTTTTCTAAATTAATTATTAATCTTTCTCAAGCATAAATGATAGTATTTCAACAATGCAGTCCCTACATCTCGGTCAAGATTCTAAAACTCATTAAGAACGGGAAATCATAGCACTACATAAAACTCATAATATCTCTACCTTATGAAATTCCTATGGCATCACATTCATGGCCATATTTATTCATCACTTCTCAGTCTCAAATTAAATACCAATTCATACAATTGTTCATCGGGTAATCACAAGCATTAAGGAACGGAATGAAACACTCAACATAATTGGAAATAAAACATTAATTAATTTAAAATAATAAAAATCAAAATACTCATAATCCGGTAAATGAACTAACAAAATATTAGTTCCGATATAAATAAAAAACAAAAAAATGAATTAGAAAAATTAGAAAATAAAACTAAATGAAGGTGTCACAAGTCTCTAGATTTCGCCTTCTAAATCTTATTCCTTTCCAAATTACAGCCTCAAAATTACCTTCTTCAATCCAAAATAAAATTATTAATAAAATAATTTTAAAAAGAGACATTAAGGCCTCGTTCTGTTCTTGAATTTGAGTTTTTAATTCGAGTTGATATGTGATTTTATATAAGAGCTTTTTACTGTAGTACAAAAAATAAAATGTGACTTTTTTTAAGAGCTTTTAACTATAATAAAACTAAAATTAAAAACTCAAAATTATGAAATAAACGATATCTATATTTTCTAAAAAAATTCCCCTATTTTGGATGCCTTATGCTTGACAGGTGCCGGAATTTAAATGGTTGCAGTAAAATGTTTGACACATATCAGGCAAGTACTGCACGAAAGAGGGGATACACAAAAGGACATAAGGCGCGCTGCGCAAGATCCGACACTTCAATTCTTAAGAAATTTAATTAATAGTTACAAATTTTACTTAAGCATACAATTAATAACATTATGTTATGAAGAAGATGTCATGTATATTTTTAAGAAATTTATAAATGGAATGCAGACTTTTGTAAAATAAATAAACAAATATAAATAATTCCATATTGTTGGCGGGTATAGTAACTAAAGAAAAAAATCAGATAAGAATAGAGCACAAAGAGTAACATGTGTTTCTTTTGCAGAAGAATTACAGTGCACACGTTTTTTTTTTTTTTTTCCTACACGTTAATGACAACTATAAATAGGACTACTCGCTCTAGGTGCTTCCACCACAAAGCAATACAAACGCTTGCTTACATTATAATACAAGCCTTTTCCTTTTCTTTTTCGCAACTTTCCACAAACACTAGTTTCAATGGCCGAGAGAATTCAGCCTCCCAAAAAGGGAAACCTTATCACCATCCTCAGCATAGATGGAGGAGGAATTAGAGGAATCATCCCGGGGGTTCTTCTTGAGTACCTTGAATCTCAACTTCAAGTAAGATACTCAAGGAAAGGCCACTCTTTTTTGCCACCAAAAAAAAAAAGCCTCCTAGTTTTGAGATTTTCTCTATTTATTCCTCTAATTTTAGAAACTACAAAAGCGTCCTTTAGATTTGAAAAACTTATTTCAATTTCATTCTTGCATTTTGTGGAAAAAAAAAAAAAAAAAAAAAAAAAACATGAGTGGGAAGACAAAAATGCTTTTAAATAGTTTCTGAGAATTATTTCAAGAAATATATTTCAAGATACAAATTCAGTCTAATTAAAGGTGTATTTGTATTTTGCAGTGCATGAAGGATGAAAACGAAACATGTTTTTCAAATTCAATTTATACCTTTGTAGTTTCTAAAAATAACAAATTTTCAAAAAATAAAAAATAAAACTGAAAGGTATATTTATGTAATTAACCATATATATATATATATGTGTGTGTGTGTGTGTCATGTATGGTGTAATGGTACGTGAATTCTAATAAGGCGCAAATGCGTTGTAATTATATAGGAACTAGATGGGAAAGATGTGAGGCTTGCTGATTACTTCGACGTGATTACTGGGACTAGCACGGGTGGTCTTATTACGGCCATGTTAACGGCGCCCAACAAAGATAACCGGCCTTTATATGCTGCCAACGGCATTGTCCCTTTTTACCTTGAGCATTGCCCCAAAATTTTCCCACAAGCAAGGTATGTGTTAGATTAACATAATAATAGAACATAATTAAGATCAGTATCCATCACTTAACTAGTTTAAGATCTTGCTTCTGTGGACATAGCTACCACAAAGAACTTGAACAATCTTGTGGAAGCGGGCAAGAAGCTGCTCAAGAAAACTGTTACTCACATCAACTTGGCCACGGGTCTCTACGAACCCATTCCAAATGGTCCCTCCAACCAGGAAGAACTCAAAAGGTTACACATATATATTTTCTGTCACATTATATAGACTATAAAAATTAATCAACTTTTAAATTACTTAGTTTAATTTTTATTTTTATTTTTATTCAACTTTTTTATTAATATTAATTGTTTTACTGAAACCCTTCTGTTCTAACAGATTTGTAAAGCTACTTTCCGACGAAAGGAGGCTCCGACTGGCCAACGCCAAAGTCATTGCGTAGTTATTTTCAACTGTACCGTCTCGAATCGATCGTGTGCTAATAAATAATGAAATAAGCTTAGCTTGATACAATTATATAAGTCACGGCATATTTACCGCGTGTTCTATCAATAATTTGTATTTTCTTTTATGTTCGACCAGTGTAATTGTGTTGTTCAATTTGTTTCTCTTCGAGTGTTGTCTAGACGAAAGTCAAAATAAAATCAGTGTGCTTTTGTATTTGAATTTGGATATGCATTCTAATTTCTATTTTTAATCATTGTTGAGGATCGTGTGCCTTTGAGGTCCGGAATATTTGTCAATTTTGTCTTTTTAAATTTTTTTTTTTTTTTTTGAGAATCCAAATTATTATTTCCTTGGAAGAAGAGTGTGAAGAAACCAATTAATTATAAAGTAAAACCACAATATAGAAATGCACAATATTACTTTCCAATTAAAAAATGCAACTATATTACATATGTTTACTAAACTATGACATTGCTTTTTTTATAAAAACAAATGCCGCACGTAATCCTAACTATGTAGTGAACTCGTATAATGCGTAGTAATAAAGCTTTATGGTCATCAATAAGTGGTTATTAATGTATATTTAACCACGCCTGGAGAATTTACCCTGAAAAAAAAATGCCTGGTGAATTTCATTTCCAAATAAAAAATAAAAAAATTAATAAATTTAAAATATTTGTTTGCTTTAAGGAAAAAAAAAGGAAGAAAATCTAAGGGTCCAGCGAACAAAAAATTCTCCAGTTCTTCTAAAAGAATTTCTAAATATATCTACTTGTAACTTAACACTTATGGATCTAACTGCTCATATAAAAAATAATAATAATTAAACCAACATGATACCAAAACGTAAACTATAGACAGAAATTGCAGTGAATTAATAGCTCAATCATGTTTAATTATTTCTTATTAGTGTGCCATTACTCAAATTCAAATTTCACAAACGATTTTATAATCAGTTTTGGGGGTTCTTTAAAGATTGATATCCAATTCATGGATTTGGTTTCCTATTCAATTTCAGTTTAAAATAACTTTTTAAAGAAATTTCGGCAACATGCCAACATAAATAGAAAAAATATCAAACATGCAATTCAAGTTCAATTTCAAAATAAATTCTTCAGAATCCATCAAAACCAATTTCTAATCAATTTAACAAGTCCAATAACTGAAAACCCTCTAATTTCATTCAATTCTAACAACAATTATTTAAATTTAAACCCCAACTCAAAATTATTCAAATCTAACAAAAATTAAACTTTCTCAAGTTTAAAATTCAAATCAAAGAGTAGGTTTTAAGGGGTTTTACCTCAAATTAGTTGATGGAGCCTTGTCTCCCTCGGTTTCTCCCGTTTTCATTTTTTTTTTGTCTCGCCCAAACTGCCGAGAGAGAGAGAGAGAGAGAGAGAAACTCATAGAGAGAGCAAGGGAGAGAGAAAGGCCGGCAGGAGAGAGAGAGAGAAACTAAGAGAGAGAGCAAGGGAGAGAGAAAGGCCGGCGGGAGAGAGAGAGAGATGCGGTGGGCGTGGGAGCATGGGGGAAAAAGGAAGGGGAAAAAGAAAAGAAAAAAGGAAATAGAAAAGAAAAGAAAAGGGAAAAATGAAAAAAATAAGAAAAATGCAATAAAAGTAAAGTGTATTTTTAAAAAATTTTAGGGTGAAATTATAAATACTAAAATAATTTAGAGTCTCTTGATTAATTATGAAAATCAAATTAGGTATATTAATAACTCACAATTTAGCATAATTAAACATGTTTAACTCTAAAGGGCGTTACATGAGCCCTCCTGGTGATAACTTGACTACATCCCTTCTCTGCATGCATGTGCCTTTTTTCATAGATAAATAAGCCCTTTTTCAGTACCATTACATAGTTATATACAGTTCAATAAGGCAATAGCCAATAGGTAAGGGGATGTTTGGTTTGAGGATTCAAACCATGATTTGAATCATGGTTCATGGTTCGCTACAGTGTTTTCTTTTACAAAAAATACAAGTAAATCGAAAATGATTCTAATCACATTATTCTAATCCATAACCAACGTCTCCTAAGATTGGTCTGGTTTAAGAAAAAGGGAAATAAGAAAAAAGGTATTGTAAGTGTGTTTTTTATGCAGGTGTTATAAAGAGTGTTATAACACTTTAGAAATCAGTAGCTAAATTTACAGAAAAGTAAGGCAGAGAAGCAAATAAAAAACACACGATATGGTATCACAGTTCGGTGCGCACACCTACGTCTGCGGGGCCATGCCCAGACAGTGAACAATCCACTGATGTCAAAACACTACAAAACACCGATCGGTCTTACACACTCAATGACTCCCTCATTGATCGTGTAGATCTTCTTAGAGGTCTTGTCCAGCGAGCACCACTCGTCTTCAAACTGCACGGTAAACTCCCTTCGACTAACAGTGCGCTTCCTCCCGAAAGCTTCTAATTATTCTCCCGAATGATGATCTTCAATTAACACTCAAGGTTCACTCTCACATAGATTTTTTTCTGAATATTTTTTTTATAAAAACCATGCCCCAAAAACATCTCCTTTGGTTACCCAATATTTTCTTTCTCAAGGCCACAAAACTTCACATACACACATGGTACATATATAGCAATAGTTGGAATATCTTTTACACTCTAAATCAATTATGCAAAAAATCCATTTCTAATTCAACCTTGATCTCCACTTTTTCATATGAGCACATTATCTCTAACAAATATACAAATCTCTTAATTTGAATGTGACAGTAAAATCTTATTTCAAAATCAACTCCATAAGCCAATCAATCTAATATTCTTTCATCAAATAATTCTCTCATTAAATATACATTTGTCTCCATAATTGTACTAAATCTCCCAACTCTTTCATTGACCAAGTATGCTTTCTTTCTTCAAAACATTTCATACTCAGAGCAATTAGCAAATCAAAATCGCCACAAAATCTGGTGGTCTCTCGAATACCACCGAGTGTACTTCTCCGGAGTCCTCGAACTTGACCCTGTTTTTGAATTTTATACAACCCATTTCCAAAAAATTGCCAACTGACAAAATCCCTAACAGATACTATTGTAATTTTTCCGAGTTTGGGGGTATAAACTCTAGTGTCTGTAGTTTGTTGAATTTGGTTACATCTTTCACTTTCCGTTCAAGTAACGTCTTTCGTCCTGTACCGTTGTTTGATGTTATAACCTATGTAATGAATGTTATCTTCAGTTGACACTCCTATATATAAGGCTTGTTCACGTAGTTTATATGGTTATTAATTAAGCTCTTTTTTTGAGATTACCTGTGTCCAATCTTTAAAATGTGTTCAATCATCATACATATATGTTGTACGTAATTAATTTGTTTGTGAGGACCAAAATAATTTACTACTTCTATTATATAAGCCCTATATACATATAGGCTTTTTCTTAATTCAGTTCCTCTCGAGGCACCGTCTATTTAATGTAGCTTAAATTTTGTATTCCTGATTAAACTAAGTCCAAAGTGAAAAATACAAATACTGGCTCTATTATAGACACATAAATTCTAATAATAATCAAATTAAACTCTTAATACAATTCAAAGGCAAATAAATACTAATAGCTAATCATCAAATAAAATAACTTAACTTCTATGGACTAAAATAACTATAAGTCTAAGGATAATGCTAAATCCTACGTTTAAATTCCGAATATATTGATCATTGTTCCCATCAAAAAAGTCCTCAAAAAGTTGTATTGTATCCCATTAACTCCTAATGGTTCTTTCAGAATGGCAAGCGCAACGATTTCATTGTAGATTCTGTTACAGGCTTTGTTGATTTCATTTTCTCAGTTTGTTCGGCTCTGATATATGTAATAGGTTGTAATTTGAATTTTTACTCTCAACTTTTATTTTGATCGTATTTTTTTATATTAATATATTTGAGTGGAGGGTTTTAGTGTGTGATGGGCGTGTTAGTGGGTACTAACTTAATTGAGACATGTTAACATTTATGTTAATTATAGTCTCTATTTAGTAAAATAATATATAATAATTCTTAAGCAGTGTTAATATTGAAACTGACCCAAATAATGTGCTCAAATATAATTCGGAATCTCTTCAAAATGTTCAAACTATCACTTACTTTTCCCTTCGACAATATAACTATAAATCGAATGGCTAAGCCAATAACCATTAATCAAACGAAGTTACGGTCAAAATGGCCCTTGGCTTTGGAAGAGCGCAAATTTCATCCCGCATATTGTTTTGTAATAGTTAGATCTAATAGGGTAAGTATTTTCAACCGTTGGATTAGTTTTGTAATAGTTAGATATGTACAAGTCTATATTAAAATTTACAGTACGGCACATAAAATTACTCCTATTGAATATCTAACTGTTGAAAAATTAATACAACGGTAAAAATATTTGTCCACCGGTGGAATAAAATAGCTTGCCCTACTATAAAGACCAAAAAAAAATATAAAACATATTAATCAATATCGATTACGTTATAAGTTTTTTATTTTCAAAGCTACTGATTAACTTAGCTGTCAATCACTGCTTTACTTAAGTAATTTTTTTTCTCTCTTTTTTTCTGCTGTTACATAAAAAGTAATTTTTTATGTTAAGTAGGCCTTAACCTGATGAAATATCATTACCAAACCTTAATTTCCACTCCCACAATTTTCCAGGGGTTAAGTTATTACTAAGTTTTAACTCCGCCTATGTGTTTGTATAGCCGGCCCCAAGCTCGGATAAAGGAGGAGGGTTGCGGTAAGTTGATGGCCAGCATAAAAATAAGTCACTCTCATGGATTTCACTCACATAGAATCTGTTGGGGTGTTCCCTACGTGCGACGTGCTATGTCAGGCCCCGGGTATAGTGTTAAATAGGCAAGGGGGGTCTTCGTACATTCATGGATGGGTGCGGGGGGAAAAGCGAGCCCATGTGCCATGTCGGGCCCCGGATATGGTGAAAAATATGCAAGGGGAGTCATTGCACATTCATGGACGTGTGCAAGGGGCAGAGCTAGCCCATGATAGGAAAATTCGTTTAGGTAGTTGGAATGTAGGTTCTTTAACTAGTAAATCTATGGAGTTAGTAGATGTTATGGTAAGAAGAAGAATTAACATTTTATGCTTACAGGAAACTAAGTGGACAGGAGACAAAGTAAAGGAGATTGGAAATTTAAGACACAAGTTATGGTATGCAAGTTGGGAAAGGAATCGCAATGGAGTTGGTATTCTAGTGAACAAAACTATGAAGGATGACGTAGTTGAGATTAAGTGAATAGGGGATAGAATTATTATGCTCAAGCTGGTATTAGGAAATAAGTCCATCTATGTAATTAGTGCTTACGCTCCACAAATAGGATTGGATGCAGAAACTAAAGTCAAGTTCTGGGAAGACATGGATGACTTAGTGTGTTGTATAGGCAATGAGGATAGCATTTTCATTGGAGGGGATTTCAATGGGCATATAGGTAAGGATAGGGAAAACTTTTAAAGGATCCATGGTGGTTTTGGTTTTGGAGCTCCAAACGAAGAAGGGAAATCTATTTTGGAATTTGCGTTGGGACATGATTTTATCATAACAAACACATTTTTCAAGAAAATAGATTCTCACTTGATAACTTTTAAGAATGAAAGGAACTCAAGCCAGATAGATTATTTTCTCACCAGGTATAGAGATCGTTCTCTATGTAAGAATTGTAAAGTAATCTGGAGAAGTACTAGCCACCTAACATAGGTTAGTGATCTTAGATGTGAGCATTAAGCTTTGCTATAGAAGGATTAAGATAAACCACCTCCCACGAACTCGTTGGTGGCATTTGAAGGGAATAAAGCAATTGGCCTTTAAAGAGAAGTTGTTAGATGAGGCAACTTGGCCATATGTAGGTGATGTAAATACTATGTGAGATGCCATGGCCAGCTGCATTAGAAAAGTGGCAAAAGAGGTACTAGGGGAATCTAGAGGTAAAGGCTCCCCTAGGAAAGAAACCTGGTGGTGGAGTGAGGAAGTTCAAAAGACTATTAGGACCAAGAGGGATTTATATAGAGATTTACCAAAGTATAAGGATGTTGAAACTTTTAATAAGTACAAAGAAGTGAAGAAAGAAGCTAAGTGAGCAGTTGATAAGGCTCGTTCTACTTACTTAGATGAGGTATATACGAAATTTGGGACTAGAGAAAGAGAGAATGATATATATAAACTAGCTAAGATAAGAGAAAGGAAGTGTGAGCACCTAAATCAAGTGAGGTATGTTAAGGATGATACGGATCAGGTTCTGACAAGAGATAAACACATTAGGGAAAGGTGGAGGAGATACTTTGAGAAGCTTTATAATGATGATCATGCGATAGAGTTTGACAATCTTATATATCACAAGGAGAACCTAATGTGATGTATACAAGAGGAATCGGAGTCTCGGAAGTTAAAACTGCACTACGGAAGATGAAAAAAGGGAAGGCATGTGGGCCGGATGATATTCCAATAGAGGTTTGGATGGCGTTAGGAGATGCTGAAATTCTGTGGCTCACTAAGCTTTTTAATGAGATACTAAAGAAGAAGCATATGCCTGATGCATGGAGGAAGAGTATTCTTATCCCCATCTTCAAGAGTAAAGGAGATGTGATGAATTGTAACAATTATAAGGGCATCAAGTTAATAAGCCACACTCTGAAACTTTGGGAGAGAGTTATCAAAAGGAGATTAAGGGCCACAACTACCATCTCAGGTAACCAATTTGGCTTTATGCCAGGCAGATCAACCACGGAAGCCATTTTTCTTCTTAGGATGCTAATGGAAAGGTACAGAGAAGCCAAGACGGACCTACATATGGTCTTTATAGATCTAGAAAAGGCATATGATAGGGTGCCGAGGGAAGTTTTATAGTGGGTGCTAGAAAAGAGAGGAGTGCATGTGAGGTATATTAATATAATTAAGGACATGTACGATGGGGTGGTCACGAGTGTGAAAACTACTGGAGGCTACACGACAGAGTTCCCCATTCAGATCATCCTTCATTAAGGATCTGCTCTTAGTCCTTATCTTTTCACCATCGTGATGGATGAGCTGACAAGAGAAATTCAAGATAGAGTTCCTTGGTGTATGCTTTTTCGGATGATATAGTTTTAGTTGAAGAACATAGGAAACGAGTTACTGTAAGTTAGAACTGTGGAGACAGACTCTCAAGATGAATGGATTTAAGTTAAGTATGACAAAAACTCAATACATGCATTGTAGGTTTAGTAACTCAAGTAATCAGAGTGATGGAATTTCTTTAGATGGTGTGGATATTGGGCTTCTATGAACACTACAACAATAAAGGCCATTTGCGACGACATTTATCGTCGCAAATAATACCATATTTGCGACGACATATCGTCGCAATTACTCCCCGTTAAATAAAATAACCATGTCGTCACTAATAACTGAAATGTCGTCGTAAACAATTTTGGAGCGCAAATTTCAATGGCGTGGAATTTTGGCGCCAAGGTAATCCATTTTTTGCGACGATAAGTCATCGCAAATATCTTACTATTTGCGATGACATTTGTCGTTGTAAATAGTTTTAGGTTATTTACGACAACATTGTCTCTTTGTCGTCGCAAATAATCTTTTTAAGATTTCACGAAAAAGTAGACGCGGGAAAAATGATTATTTGCGACGACAAAAAAATTATTTACAACGAGATAATATCGTCACAAATAATAATAATTGACAGCTGTTTATTATTTGCGATGACATTTTGAATTTATTTACGACGATAATGTCGTCGTAAATAAATCTAACCTAATATACCCTCTCTTCTTCTTCTTCATTTTCCCCCAATGCTCTCTCTCTTTCTCCTGCAAAATCTCTCTCTCTCTGCCTCCTCTTCCCGTCACCGCCCCCGCCGCCGGCCTTCCTCTTCTCTCTCTCCCCCTGTCTCTCTTCCCTTCTTTCTCTCTCTCTCTTCCCTTCTCTCTCTCTCTTCCCTTCTCTCTCTCTCTCTCTCTCTTCCCTTCTCTCTTTTTCCCCTCTCCGGCCGCCGCTCCCACCGCCCCGCCCCCGCAACTCCTCTCTCCTTTCTCTCTCTCTTCCCTTCTCTCCCTTTCTTCCCTTCTCTCCCTCTCTTCCCTTCTCTCTCTCTCTTTCCTTGCTTCTCTCTCTTCCCTTCTCTCTCTCACTCTTCTGATCCCTTCTCACTTCTTTCCCTCTCCTGCCGCCGCCCCGCTCCCGCCGCCCCGCCCCCGCCAGCATTGCAAAGAGGTGGGTTTTCTCCTTTTTTTCTTTTTGTAATTTTTGTTTGGTTGCCGAGAAAATGGAAGAAGAAAATGGATTGAGTTAGGATTGACTATGTGTTTTGATTAAGTTACGAGAATTTAGATGCACTAGGAGTTGAATATTAGAGATTTTGTTTGGAAATTTTGTTCGAGTTTAGTCATTTTTTATGGTTCCGATAATGTGAAAATTTAAACTTACATTGGTTAATTAAGAATTGTGTCTATATGTTACTCTAGATGTTAATAAAATGTTAAGTTTGATGTTTGAAAATTATGTTCGATGCTTTAATTTGATGTAGGCTTTAATTTTTTGCCTTCGTCGCTGTTTGCACGATTCCTCCGACGTAATCCTGCTATTTTCAGCCCCCGTTTAGTAGGTTTGAACTTTGTAAGTTTTTTATATTTATTTAGTTTAAAATAGTTGTAGTTTTTGGTTGTATGAATTCAGGATTATGATGACAATATTTGAATTATGATTTTCTTATATTGTTGAAATTTATTATATGTTAATGATTCTTGTTCTGGATGGCACATCTTGCAGCTATGGTGTGCTGAAATCTTTTAAAGTTATTTTTCTGCAGGTTTTGATTTTTGGATCATATGAAAAATAAGTCGCTATGCTGCCGAAATTTAGTTAGAAAACGAGAATTTTAATAAGTTCATTAACAAACTTTAATTAATACAATTTAATTGTGTTAATAAAGAGTAAAATTAAAATTAATTAAACACATTAATAAATTGTTATGTCTGTTGTTGTTTATAGTTGAAATGTTGATTGACAAAAGTTAGATTTATTTGAGGAACCAATTGTCGGATGAATATTGGAATGGGTTATCTGCTTTTGTTGAGGTCGCCAAAAATTATGCAATTTCAATTGGCCATATCAGCTGTCCTTGTGTGAAATGTAAAACCAATGAAATGCATCTAGTAGAAACTATGAGAGCGCATATACATCGATTTGGTTTTGATCCATTGTATAGTACATGGATTCACCATGGTGAAGTAGAAGCGGTTTCAGGTGTCGACCCAATAGTTAATCAACCAGTAGACGAGATGTTTGCAGTCTTAGAAGACGTTGCTGGGATTAATGATGACCATGAAATGTTGGATGAGACGTATATGGATCTAGAAGATGCACAGTACGCTGAATTTAAGGATGTACTTTCTGAGCTCCAGGTAGGATTGTATCCGGGCTGCACTAAGTATTCATCTTTAAATTTCTTAGTGAAATTGATGCATTTAAAAGTGTTATACAAGTGGCCTAATGAGTATATGGATGCTATGTTAAATCTATTGAAAGATGCATTCCCGGATGTGAAGTTACCTTCTTCTCATTATGAGTCGAAGAAGCTCATGAGTAAACTTGGACTGGGTTATGAAACAATTCATATGTGTAAGTATGATTGTGCTTTGTTTTGGAAGGAGAATGTTGATCTACAAACGTGTCCCGTATGTAAAACATCCCATTGGAAGAAAAAAAAGACAAAGGGTACTAAACAAGTGTCGTGGAAAGTACTACGTTATTTCCCATTAACAAATCAGTTGAAGCGTCCGTACGGTTCTCGTAACACTGCTAAAGATATGACGTGGCACCAGCGTGGGCGTTCAAATGATGAGGATTTAATGCGTCATCCAGTCGATGGTAATGAATGGAATGAGGTAGATGAAAAGTATCTTGAGTTTTCACGTGAGCCGAGAAATGTTCGCTTGGGGTTGGCCGCTGATGGTTTCAATCCTTTCGGGAACATGAGCCTCTCATACAGTATTTGGCCAGTGGTTTTAATGGCCTATAATTTACCTCCGTGGTTATGCACTAAGGATCCTTATAAGATGTTGACATTGTTGATTCCTGGCCCAAATGCACCCGGAAAGGATATAGATGTCTTTTTAAGGCCACTTGTGGATGAGCTAAAAGATTTGTGGAATGAATGAGTAATTGTACGTGATGCAGTTTCGAATACATCATTTCAGATGCGGGCTATGTTGCTCATGACAGTTAGAAATAATTTTTCCTCCTGTCTTTTTTGACATAATGGTATATTTAGTTATACACTTGCCTGAAGAAGCCATTCGAGGAAAACCAGTTCACTTAAGATGGATGTATCCATTTGAACATTTTCTTGGATCGTTAAAGAAATATGTCAAGAATCGTGCACGTCCTGAGGGTTCGATTGCTGAGGCATACATTCTGAACGAAGCTCTGACTTTTTGTTCATTGTATTTAACTGGAGTTGAAACACGGTTTAACCGACTAGCCAGAAATTGGGTAGACGATGAAGATCGTACTGTTAAAAAGATTTCTGTATTCGATACTCACTGTCGGCCAATTGGAAATATGAACCCCATCACTTTGGATACTCATTTGCGAGAGAAAGCCTAGTGGTACGTACTACAGAACTGTCCAGAAATTCAGCAGTTCATTAAGTACGTATTACTTTCAGTTTTGTTACTTAATTGTTCATTGATTGTGTCGTATACAATCGTGTTCCTTACTTTTATTCTCTGTTAAATAGTGACCATAGGAGGGAGATTGATATAATGCAGAAGTATCTTTACAATCTAGATTGGTTTTAGCTACTAGAATAGGTTTCAGCATCTAGGTTTTATTTATACAATATTATCTTGACTAATTCACACTGAATATGACTACTTAATTCATTGTAGGTGTCGGATATGAAAAAAATTGAATGTCATCTTTCAGACATTGGTATAGCCACATCGGCAGCCCCAACTTACCTACCTGCCCACTATTTTAGGAACACAGATGACAGCGGCAAAAGTGAAGAATTCGATCTCATCCATGGGGGCGTATGTGCTAACAATCCCGTAAATTTTTTTTTTTTTTAATATTTTATTTTCAAAGTTTAAGAGTTTAATACAAGGATTAATTTCACTATTAGTTAAACGAGATTAGAAAAAGAAAATAATTTTTTGGACTCTATACATACACACACGTGTGTATATATATATATATGTATGTATACACTAATCCTATAGTTACTATTGGTGATGTTGGTCCAGTGGCTTGTTGCTATAAGTGAAGCAACCAAGTACAGATTCTGAAGCATGATCCAGAGTTCAACACAATTAAGGCAGAAGACTTCCGTTTTCTGTTGATCTCTTTGGGGACAGGCTCAAACAGGATTGCGAAAAAATATGATGCAAAAACATGTGCAAAGTGGGGCCCTGTAAACTGGATCATGTGGAATGGAAATACTCCTATCACTGATGTTTTCATGGAAGCGAGCTCTGACATGGTTGATTACCATAACACTCTTGTTTTTGAAGCCTTCCGTTCTCAAAATCACCTTCTCCGCATTGAGGTAACAAATTTCTAATTAAATGAATTAATCTTTTTATAAATATTGTTCTTTCTTAAGGATTTGTGTGGTTAACCTTGAATTTATCATTTAATATTTAGGGATGAAGTCGTTTCAATTTAAGCTATAAGGCTACAGTAACACAAAAAAGAAAATTAAGGGGGTATCATTAGGAATTTCTATAAGTCGGTGAAGCACTATTAGCATTTTTTTTTATTAAATGGAGGCACATTTATAACTTTCTTAGTTAAATAAGGCCACACTAAAGTTTCTTAAAATTTAATGCCTATTTTCAAACAAGATTAAGTGGAAGTTTTCACACTAATTGACTCTAATCTCAATTTGTGTATCAATTAAGTACTTGGGCTTAATTAATTAATTATACGACAGGATGAAACACTACGTGGGGATTTAGCTTCGGTGGACAAACTAACTCCTCAGAACCTGCGTAATCTAGAGAATATTGGTAAACAATTGCTCAAAAAGCCACTTTCACGCATGAATTTGAGAACTGGTCGCCATGAACCTGTTCCTAATGGTGGTACCAACGCCGACCCACTCAAAAGGTTAATCTTTAATTAATTATATTAATTTCGGAAACTCTTATCAAATATTATTGTCTAGTTTGGTCACTTCAAGAACAAAAAATGTCAACATAAATTGATAATGTGGTGCTCATTAATGTTAAGAGGTAAAAAAAATGAAGAACTTTGGATAATGGTTCTAAAGGTCAACCATTTTAGCTTGTACCCCTTTAATTTTCAAGTCAGGCGCAGCAAGTAGTAACTATATCATGGTATATTTTCTGAGAAGATGTTGAAAAAAAAAAATATATGGAGCAGTACTACTAATAACTTTTATCCGATGTAGGAAAAAAACGTAAAAATTCCGGGATTGGTCTGAGATAATGTGACCCATTCAAATGTGCATAATTTCTGCCCAATACCCTGTCTATTTTTACAAAGATATAAATTAACAGAATATACATACCAGCAACAATATTATCCTATACTTTTATTATAATTAATTCATAACTCCATGCAGCTTTGCGAAGATGCTTTCGGATGAAAGGAAACTGCGCTTGTCCAACGCCAAGGCGGCCGTGGGGAAGTAAAAGATGATGATATTATAAGAATCATAAGATCAGTCCACAATCCACATAGTAGTGTTGTGTTTGAATTTGGATTATTTTATCTTTCCTAAGTTTTAACCAGTTGTGCGCTAATTTCCAAGAAGTGAGCTCGGTCTTGTGTATTTTGTTGCCGAGTTTGTGTCCGGTGTCTGTTGTTAGTTGTTGAATCTGGCTTTTTTTTTTTTTTTTCGTTTTTCATTTTCAGTGAAATTTTAAATTCTGAGAGTCCAATAACTTTCTGTCTTAATTGTAGTTCTTTGGTTTGATGTTAATATGTTTGTGAATGTTTCAAGCGTTTAGTACTAATGGCTATTTGAGTTCTCTATTTGAAACTTCCGGTGTACTGAAAAGGGCTTGCATGCTTCACTACGCTAAATCGGCTAGATCATACAAACATTTCCAAGTACTTTGTAGATTGTGAAAAAAGTCCAAGAACATCTGAATTTAGAACTCTTTGATCAGCAAGCCAAAAGCTGGACGAGATAGCTCGTGTCAATTTCATTCATAGATTTGTTGTTTTTTTAAAAACAGAGTCTAAAATGCTATTTTTCTTTTGATACAATACGGAATCAAAATCGCAACTCTCTCAGATCCCATCCCACACAAGCTCTCTCCAGTGCCATTAGACCAACAATCTTAAGCGAGTCCAAAATGCTATTAGCATCAAATTGTTAATCAAATATGAAAAGTAAATAATATATGGTAGATGACTTGTTTAATAGATAATTGATAAATAATATTTGAGTGTTATATATAGTTTAGCTAATCAGATATATATTGATAAAGTGTATATGGGGACATCATTTGGTATTCAGATTTTACAGGGATAAATTTTATTTCCATACCCGTACTTTGCATAGAGATGACGATAAATTTTGTTTTTTTGTTTTTTTTTTTATAATTGACGATAAATTTTGTTAGTCTCGTGACGATAAATTTTGTTAGTCTCGTGATGATAAATTTTGTTTCCTCCAAAGGCAAAAAGTGCGGCCTTTCACTTAGTTTGTGCACGAAAAATTGTCACATATCACGTGTCACGTACTTGATAAAGAGAAGTAAGGAAATTTAAGTAAAATCACTTTTGTCTAGTTCTAGCCTGCTTAAGTGTACACGATAAGCTGGATCGAAGTTTTAAGCCCGAAAGCTTATTCAACTTAGACAAAACACCATTTTTTAAAACATGCCGACAAGGAAGGGATCGACGCTGAGGTCATGTTCCACTGCTTGAACGTCGACCCTTCGCACCCTCCAAAGCATCAAAAGCGCATACCGATGAATCCAGAAAGATATGAAACTTTGAAGGAAGAGATCAACAAGCTGATAAAGAACGGCTTCATCAAAGAAGCCCAGTACCCCAAATGGATCTCAAATCCCGTCTTGGTAATAAAACCCAATGGGAATTGGCGCACGGGCGTTGACTTCAGCGATTTCAACAAGGCATGCCAGAAGGACAGTTTCTCCCTCCCTCGGATAGACTAGCTTGTCGATGCCACTGCTGGACATGAGCTGCTGAGTTTCATGGACGCCTACTCGGGGTACAATCAGATTCCCATGCACCCAGCAGACGGGGAACACACCTCGTTCATCACCGACAGAGGCCTCTACTGTTACAAGGTGATGTCATTTGGCCTGAAGAACACAGGGGCAACATACCAAAGGTTGGTCAACAAAATATTTGCCAGCCAGATCGGAAAGACAATTGAGGTCTACGTTGATGATACGTTGGTAAAGAGCATGAGAACCAAGCGACACGTCGAACACTTAGCGGAGATGTTCGATGTGCTAAGAAGATACCGCATGAAGTTAAACCCCTTGAAGTGTGCTTTTGGGGTAGGATCCGGGAAATTTCTTGGATATATGGTGAGCAATAGGGGAATAGAGGCTAGCCCGGAAAAAATAATGGCCCTGCAAGACATGAGATCGCCAGCCAGGCCAAATGAGGTACAAAAGTTGACAGGATGTGTTGCGGCCCTCAACAGGTTTATATCTAAGGCAACAGATAAATGTGCGCCCTTCTTTGACACACTCAGAGGCAATAAGTGTTTTGAATAGACTCCCCAGTGCGACGAAGCCTTTCAGAAGAGAACACTTAGGTAAACCGCCGGTCCTTTCAAAACTGATCGTCGGGGAAAAGTTAAGCCTCTACCTCTCAGTCTCGGAGCATGTTCTTAGTTCTATGCTCGTCAGAGAAGAAGGAATTACCATGCTGCCAGTTTACTATGTGAGCAAGAGGCTCCTACATGCAGAGACCAAATATCTAAAAATGGAAAAACTAGCCCTTGCCTTGATTGTGGCCTCCATAAAGCTTCAACACTATTTTCAGGCACACACCATAAGGATTTTGACAAACAACCCGCTACGGCAAGTACTGCAAAAACCAGAGACATCTGGCCGACTACTGAAGTGGTCAATATAACTAAGGGTGAAATTGCTACCAACATGTTAGGAGTATGCTCTCAAGATATGCAATTTATATATGTATTGCCCGGATGGGAGGGTTCCACAGCTGACTCAAGAGTTTTACGAGATGCTTTATCTAGGAGGAATATGTTGAAAGATCCACAAGGGAAATATGTATCTTCTTGACAGTTATAGAGTCATACACATTAAAATGTATATGCATTTTAATTTTTCTAATAAATATTGAAATGATTTACAGGATATTACTAACTATGTGATGTTGGTTATCCTAATGATGAAGGCTTTTTGGCTCCTTATAGAGGACAACGCTACCATTTAAATACATGGACATACCCTCCTGAGACTCCTGAAGAGTTTTTTAACATGAAACATTCCTCGGCTAGGAATGTTATTGAGAGGACATTTGGACTTTTGAAGGGGCGATGGTCAATTCTTAGGAGAAAATCATTCTATCCGATCAATGTACAATGTAAGATTATTGCCGCATGTTGACTTCTTCACAACTTAATTAGGAGGGAAATGGCTATTGATCCTTATGAAAGACAATTGAAAGTAGAAGAAGAAGAAGAAGGAGAAGAAGAAGAAGAAGGAGAAGAAGAAGAAGAAGGAGAAGAAGAAGAAGAAGGAGAAGAAGAAGAAGAAGGAGAAGAAGAAGAAGAAGGAGAAGAAGAAGAAGAAGGAGAAGAAGAAGAAGAAGGAGAAGAAGAAGAAGAAGGAGAAGAAGAAGAAGAAGGAGAAGAAGAAGAAGAAGGAGAAGAAGAAGAAGAAGGAGAAGAAGAAGAAGAAGGAGAAGAAGAAGAAGAAGGAGAAGAAGAAGAAGAAGGAGAAGAAGAAGAAGAAGGAGAAGAAGAAGAAGAAGGAGAAGAAGAAGAAGAAGGAGAAGAAGAAGAAGAAGGAGAAGAAGAAGAAGAAGGAGAAGAAGAAGAAGAAGGAGAAGAAGAAGAAGAGGATGAGGAGGATGAACAAGAAGTAGAGCATTACACACATATTGAAACATCCAATGCTTGGACTGCATGGAGAAATAACTTGGCTAGGGAAATGTTTGACCAATGGTGGGGAAATCATCATTGATATGGTTTATGTATGACATTGTTGTTGTGATTCATAATAAATATGTATGACATTGTTGTTGTGATTCTTAATAAAAATGTATGACATTGTAGTGATTTTTAATAAAGATATATTGATGTGTTGCTTTGTTTTATCTAGTATTATTGGTTTTGTTTTCATATTAAAGTGTGTAATTTGTACACATAATGGATGCTAATGGAAGGAAGCATCAATGGACTGCATTGGAAGATTCAAAGCTAGTGGAGTGCTTGTTGGATATGGCTAATAGTAGAAAATGGAAAGCAGATAATGGTACATTCAAGCCTGGTTACTTACAACAATTTGAGAAAATGATGAATGAAAAGATTTCACAATGTGGGCTTAAAGCACAACCACACATTAATTCTCGTGTAAAGATATTAAAGAAACAATATCATGTCATTTTTAAAATGTTGGGCCCTGCCGGTAGTGGTTTTGGTTGGAATGATAAGGATAAAATGCATTGTGGTTGAGAAAGATGTGTTTGATGAGTGGGTTAAGGTTAGTATTTTTTTAACTGGTTATAAATTTCAAGCTTCAGTATATTAGGCGCTTTTATTGTTTAATTTACATTCCATATCTATTACAAAGTCACCCAACTGCGAAAGGCTTAAGAAACAAGCCATTTCCTTATTATGATGAGTTAAGACTTGTGTTTGAAAAGGATCGTGCTAATGGACAAGGTGCAATAGGATTGACTGATATGGTTGATGACATTGATAAAGAAACAGAAAATGATCTTGATTATGATCCCTTGCTTATGTCTGATGAGCACATGGATACTGCAAGTATTGGTGGTCCTAGCATACAAATAACTTGAACACCATTAGCATCAGGAAGGAAAAAGAGAAAGAGATCTCAAAGTGGAGATGTATTGGTTGATACTTTAACTGAGACAGTACAGAAGTTTTTTAATATGTATGTTATGGCTGGTGAGAATATTGGTAGGCTTGCTAATTGTTCTCAATACGAGACTGATAGTGCTGCAAGGAGGATGCTAGTGTTTGATGAAGTGAATAAGGTAGAAGGACTAACAAATGCACAATGAGTATGAGTCAGAAAACTTCTTGTCCAAAACCATGACTACACCAACTATTTCTTCACGTTGGATGATGAATTTAAGTTAGATTTTCTTCTATCTCTTTTGGAATAAGTTAGGTTAAAGCTTTTGGTACAATATTTACAAACTTGAGTATCTTATGCTTAGAATAATGTGATTTTTTTTATGCAAGTGTACACAGCCAACAAGTAATAAAGAGTGAGTGAGTTATCGTTCCCACGGAGATTGACAAATTGAGCTAAATTGTAAAAATCTATCACTAAACATGTTAATATAGAAATGGGTTAAAAAGAAAGTTGTATTCAATTATCAACTAAACAGCCAAAGAAAAGAACAGTATTAAACTATGGGTAACTTGCAATCAGAGCACTCTAATCTTATCAAACACGTTAATAATGGTAAACACTAGCTAGGATTAAGACTCCCCCTAAGATGCAATTCTGCCCATGTTGCTGCCTAATGCTGTAGCAAAATTTTCGTTCCGTCAACCTGGATTTCACACGTTAATCACAATAATCTTCCCAGATTACTTGTGTTTTAGGTCTCTTAATTAGATCTAACATATTCCTATGCAAAACCTAATTTCAAAACGTCGTTTAATGCACCAATTTTCAGAAGTTGTACAAGGTAACAATATATTCTTATATTGTGACAAATCAAGCAAATTCAAATGAGATTTCCTGATCTTGCATCATCCAAGTTAGATCCATTAGATTTATCTTTTTCCAAAGCTAAATCTAGTTAATAACTACAAATTAATTTCCATCAATGAGTAGTAATAACGATAAACACACTCGAATGAACGAAATTAAAAGATCACTTAACATTAAACATTAACTAAACATCATCACAACTTAGGGTTCATCATAATATATCCCAGCTAAAACGAATTAGTTCATGTTTATAAGTGCAGAGATAAGAGAAATATCAAAAACCATGATGTTCAACATATCAAATTAAATTGAGTTTACAGATCAAGAAAGGGGAAGAGATGGAAAGATAAACGTGGAGTGGATTCCTCCACTCTTGGCTTGTCCTTGCTGCCTTCTCTCCAAGCTGATTTCCTTCCCTCCTCTGTACTCTCTCGACTATGCTTTCCTAAAAAATGTACTGAAAAATCTCTCTCGTACCGCCCCCGCCATCACCTCCTCTTCATTTTTTATATATATGCCAGCCTTTCAGACCACCTACCTTCATTCCTTCAGCTAGGGTACGCAAAGGAGCTCAGTCATAGGCACGTGTCAACTGCTAAGGATTTTTCCCATGATTATGCCATCTCAGCCATCCAAGTATAGCTTCTCAAAATAAGTGGAGAATGCCAGCTGTACGTTCCCAACTTTTAAGATTCGGCCAGAATGAGTTGCTGCAGCATTCCATGGCAAAGTTTTGCCCTGCCATTTCCAGCTTCTCCCATCAAAAATGCACTGCCTGCACACTCAACTTGCACATTAGGTCCTTCAAACATTTTTTTCTTTCTTTCCATTCATTGTTTTTCACAAAATTAGAAAATGTAACAACAACACGCTAGCAAACATCAAAACAATAAAAACAACTAAAACTAAAAGATTAATCCAACAAATCACTCTCTTAGTAACAAATTTAAGCTTAGAAATGACTAAGATCACTCTATTTTCATAGAGTTATCAATGGTCCAATATTTAGATCTTTTTGATGGCGTCTTTGGAACTTTTATATATGGTCCTAGATTTACAACTTTTAATTGTAGATTTAAAACCTTATTCAAGAATATGTTCTCAACAATAATGACATGCCAAATAGTGGATTGTGTTTACATTGAAAGCTCCAAGAACAAACAAATACATTATCTACCCATGTTCGACATATCTAAAATGTTTTCTTTTAGATAAAATATTAGAAATATCTAAGGATAGCTTTATTTTTTTGTTAGGCATAGCGCTTCTCCAGATATCCTTTGTCTCTAGTGGTTTGGTGAAAATAATGGTGTCGAAAGTATCGTGTTGGATCACTGTATCGGGCTATGCGTGTGGTGCAGTGCATTAATTTAGCAGCATGTGATCATTATTACTTCTAGCCTCAAACATTTTCTTATCGTTTTGGGCGTTGATGATCTCTCTCCACTGCAAACTTTATCGTTGTTGTTTGTGGTTTTTTTTTTTTTTTTTTTTTTCCTTTTTCTGTTTAGTTTTGTTCAAGTTTGTAACAAACGGTGGTTTTTATCCCAACTTATTTGTGTGATTGTCTTGTTTGTTTAGTGTTTAATTGTGCTACTTATGCAATGGATTTGTTGTTAGCAGCTTTTTGTGTGACCTGTATGGGATTCTCAATGTTAATGTATGGATATTTTCATTGATTATAGAGGATCTATTAGGGAGTAAAATGTGTGTGCTCTATATGATCTACCTCTTTAGATATCTATTAATTGTAAATCTCGATCGGTACACACTGTTTTCATTTAAGCGTTTAATTTGAGTTTATTAGTGGAACCTATTGTTTGTACCTGTCGTATTTTTTAGAGTAAAACATTGTATCAGTGTGTATGTATTGATTTTTATATTGCATTGTTGTGCTGTCAAATATACTTTCCCTTTTCAAAAATAATTAAAAAGAAAACATACTATTGTTTTTCCATCACCTTAATTTCCTATACCACCATCATAATAGTAGCAGCGGAAATTAGGGGAATGGAAAGTTGGGTAAAGATAATTGATCAGTTAAGTGTTGTTGTGCATTTATATATAAATATATATATATATAATCCTATTTTATATAGTGAATGACCACCAGACTAAGTTTAATTGCAACTCATAGAGAGGATAGACCAGTACTTCGAACTTCTATTTATTTAACAATGAACTAATTTTGGCATACTTTTTGTAGTTTAGGGATTAAATTTAGTACAACTTTTAATATAAGGACTTTTTAAAAAGAGAGAATAGTTCAAAGACATTTTATGAGACAAAATTGTTGTTTCCATCTAAAATTTAACAAATTGACCATTTATGAAAATTGACCTAGAAACTACTTTTAAAGAAAGACAAGGTTTAGAGACTATTCATAAATTTATACTTAAAATATTCTCTCTTTTTGCTTTCTTGCAATTTTTTCCTTGATGTATTTCATCTGTGAAGGGAAAAGGTTAAGGTATAAAAACTTGAATTTATCCTACCTAGAAAAGGTTTATTTTCCCTTTAAAAAATCCAAGTTCAAACTTTCTCCAACTTAGTCGTCGTGCAAAGAGTGGAAATTATTTTCCCTTTAAAAAATCCAAGTTCAAACTTTCTCCAACTTAGTCGTCGTGAAAAAAAGAGAAAAAAAAAAAAAAAAAAAAAAAAAAAAAACTAAAACCTAAAAAACTAAAAAACCAAAAAATAAATAAATAAATAAATAATGGAAAAAAAAAGACCAAAAAAAAAAAAACCAAAAAAAAAAAAAAGAAAAAAAAAAACCACAAAAAGGATATATAATAAGTTATTGATAATTTATTATTAACCCTCTTGACGGAAACTTAAAGATTTTGGTTGAGACTTGGTCACGAGGATCTGAGGACCCTTTACAAAGAAGCTATCAGAGTCGTTATCTGGGGTCTTGGAGAAGAAAGAGGACACGTTCTTAGACTTACCCATCAAATGAAGCCTAGAAAAATGGTCACCCCAGATATCATACGTGTACTCATCCCCAATTCCAACCGACGCCTTTTCTTCTTCTTTTGTGTTTTTCTGGCCACACAGTTTGGACCCCGGAGCTCGAGCATGCGGAGGAATAGGGGAGCTTGAGGCCAAAAAAGGCGACGAGAAAAGCACATTTGGTGCGGGCTTACTCGCAGAAGGAAATGTGGCCGAAGGCAATAGAACAGGTTTATGAGTAGCTGTTTTTCGAGGCACAGAAGATGAACGCTGCTCTTGTGCGGAAGCACAAAAGTCATTGCGCGGGTGCTCTCCAACAACCTTGGATTCCGATAAGTTTGCATTGGAAACAGATTTCATAGCCTTTTCCTTTTGAGGGTGTTGATTAGCCACTTGGGTTTGTTGAGTCCTACCTTCAATGGGTTGGTCCGGATCAAGCAATTGCAGCCACAGTTGTCTGGGCGTCACGGATGTGACTGGAGATAGAGGAGATGAAGGTGTCGAATTTCCACTCTGGCTACTTGAAACTTCGAAAAGTCCTGCTAGTTTGTTACCAGCCCCCTTCTTCTTCCTTCTCCTTTTCCCCTTTTCCTTTTCGGTTTTGATTGTAAGATGTCCAGATGGGGATGTTTCTTGTATGTCGGAATTGTCAGTATGTACAGATTGCGACAGCAAAGACAACGGCAACTCTCCTTTTCTACTATCTGATGAGTCAATGGATTGTCTATGATTTCCCAAAACTGATTTCACATATTGTGTCCCTTGATCTGGTGGCCCAACCTGATCATTGGGGAAGTTACCAATGCATGCCTGTGGCGAGCTCTTATCTATCAAATTATCCATATCAGTCAACAAAGAAAACTTGCTGCTTTCCAGGTTAAACTCATGAGGGCATTTTCCTGTACTCCTTAAAGTACTAGCTATGGGATCTTTGTAACTCTTGCAGATATAATCAGAGGAGCCCAAGGCTAATACTTGCGGAAATGTTAAGAAAAATACCAGAAGCATTAAGGTTGCCGCTGGAATGATCGCTGCAGTGTATTTTTTAAGACGCATCCAGAAAACAGATCTCTTGCAGACATTGAGCATATGCATAGGAAGGGTTGCCTTCATGGGTATTACAAGAATACCAGTGGCCAGGACCAGCTCAAGATCTCGATGTACCACAGTAGCAGAAAAATCAGTCTGATATGATATCAGAACTTTTGATAACTCTCCTGGTTCAATGGAAAAACCTCTGCATGTGTGCACCATAAACCCATCCAACCCACAATCTCTTCCAGACACTTTGATCCTTCTAACCTCTAGTGGCAAGTCCCCCATATTTTTGGCGTATAGCTCTTTCAGTAATGGCTGCGAACAGGAATAAGAGGTCCCTTCCAGGTGACCAAAAATATCTACAGGCGATAGGTTAACAGGAATTGGCAAGCTGAGGTTGAACTCTATACTCTGAACAGGCTCAGAAACTTCATGCAGGAGTAAAGAAAGTGACCCTCCAAAACCCCTCAGGGACAGCCACTCAACACCAGACAGATTGTTTCTTATCAGGGCTGAACTTCTCCACTCGCATCGAGTCGAAGGATGAAATAGTATTGGTCCAAAAGATGCACTAGCGTAAGGTTGAACAAAAGCTTCCGTTACTGCACCCTCAGCTATTGAGAACCCATACCTACTTGGAGTAGCAGATTCATCGTGAACCAAACTACCAGATGAAGGAGGTTGTATAAGACCATCTGTGCCCTTGCATTCATCAATGATCTCTCCGGAGTTCAGAATAAGCTGCAGAACAACTGGCTCTTCGCTAGGGTTGTGAACAGAGACCCACTTGGATTGATAACTTCCAACGTGAACCATTGGGAACAACAGCTCATTATCAACAAGCACAGATATGCCACCTTTAGTACCATGGGACTTCCAGTTTCCAAGCACAAATTCATCCGCTTCTGTAGTTTCTAGTGCCTGCTTCCGTAGATAAGTTCAGATATAAGCATACTGGTCATTCTGTATAACGGGTCATTATATGCAAAGAGTTCATAGTGCTTAAATTTGAATGTGCTCTGATATAGAGATCAATCAAAGAATAAATTAAGGGAATTGAAAAAGAAAAATGAAATGAAAAATTAATGTGCTATTTTCCAACTCTTTTGTTTATTGTATAGGGGAATCTATTGAAAATTTAAATAAACTAGGAAGAGAGGGAGGAAAAAAACTGGGGTGCCGGAAGAAACTTCTGGGATAACATGAGCTTTCATGCATGCTAACAAAATCAACGCAGTAAAATAAAAAGGTACCAATTCCAAGCTTCCACATATGCCACAAGTAAAGGGAACATCATATGTAAATAATGACAGAGGGAATATATATATATATATATATATATATAGCCCCATCTCCATAAATAATGTTATGCAGCAATGCAAAATTTCTGATCTTGTTCGTTATATTGTGAGCATAAGTTTTAATTGTCACTTAAATTCAATACAACTTTTTTATGTCATTTTACCTTTCCTCCCTCTGACTCTCTCATTGAGATTATATATACCCCACATACAAGATATACCTAACCAACAGAGACTTTGGAATGTGCCCTGTGGGCTGTTACACACACACACACACACACACAAAGCACTTGGTGGATACAAGTTCCTAGCTTTTTTATCTTACTATGACATTTAGCGATGCTACTTACACTCACACACACACAGATATATATATATATATATATATATATAGCACACTTGGTGGATACAAGTTCCTAGCTTTTTTATTTACTATGACATTTAGCGATGCTACTTACACACACACACACACACAGATATATACAAAGCACTTTGTGGATACAAGTTCCTAGCTTTCTTATCTTACAATGACATTACCGATGCTACTTAATTAATACTTATAACACTTGTACATAGTAAAATGCACAAACCTTGATTTGTGATGGCAAGTTCACACCACTTCGCAACTGTACTGTTCTGCTAGATTCATCAAGTTCTGAGTGATGTTTATATCCAACAAAAGAATCCTTCGAATTTCTTGAACAAGTTTGAATTATTTCCTGGCAAGAAACTTCAATCTGGGGACTAGTTGAGTCATTTGTCAGTATAAGTAATTTACATTCCTCGCCGATGTTAAGTACATCTGGCGGAGAATCATGCGTATGAGTACAAGTAGCAACAGCAACTTGCGTATCAGTGCCAGGAAAAAGTAGCAACCCTTCCATGTATTTGAACCACAAAAACCTACTATCAGTCTGCTCAGTAATCTTAACAACACTCAAAATGTAAGGAGAGCCGTTTCTTAGAGAGATAGCAACGACAGCTTCATTGGCATCAGATGGATGTAAGACCTCAAGAAAAGCTGAAATCGATCCTGAAACATCAGGTACTGCTTTTCCATCAAATTCAGCTTCAAGGGGAACCACAATCATATCAGACTTGTCCTGAGATGACCTTAGCAACTCCATACAAAATGCACCTAAAACTTTTCCTTTTGATTCAACTGAGAGGTCTATCTCTATGAGGGTTTCAGTGCTGCGTGGACCAATCTCCCAGTTCCTAAGGGGCCTCATCCCCAGCAAGGGCAAACCAAATTGGCCACTCCTTACAACCATCCAATCCTCAATGCTTGGCATAGCAAGCACCTCTGAATCTTGAAAGTTTCTAACACTACAAGTTGCTTCGGTGTGAATAGAAGTCTGCCCTGCAGAAATGGATATCCATGCAGTTATCTCCTCCACGTAGAGGGTTTCATCGAAGGAATTAAACAAAGACAAATTCCTGCTCCACCTTCTACCGGAACTTCCAGAAGAAACATCAAGACCTTGCAATGGATGAATTACATAAGGAGACTCAATTGCGAAACCTTTTGCCTTGATCAAGAAACCACCAGAGCTGGTCTGCAAAATGAGGTGAGCTGAGGACAAGCCCAACCATCTCGGTAAGAAAACAAAACATATTGAAGCTGTTTCACCTGGTCCTACCAAAGCTTCACTAAAATTACAAGGATAGAACTGTGAGTCAGTACTGAATGGTTCGTAGACATGTAAGACGCTTTCATTACATGTATTTGCTACGGTTAAGAAAGCTACAGAAGGGAAATATATATGCTTGTGCCCCCAATCTAATATCGCAGGGCTAATTTCAACATGACGTGAGGAAGAAACATCAAAAGAACCAGATTTAGCTATTTCTAGGTTCTCTTCTGCCTTAAAATTTGTGCGTTTCTTATTAAGCAAAGGTCTTCTACAGGATGAAGCATCATTTTGAATAGCACCATCGGTCTGAATGGATGATAACTTGTTAGAACCCTCTCTCGAGTTCAACGAGCACGAGAGAACTCCTCCATTAAGTAACTTAAACCTGCCATAGTCCATTGACCAGCTTTTGTTCATTGTTGACTTGGTATCATCTGCTGATCCCACATTTATTGGAGTATCAAACGGACTTCCTGCAGCTTCAAGAGCAGCAGCTTCAAGCTTGTCATCTCTAGAGGAAAAACCAGGCAAAGTTGAAGGGAAGCAGAATGCATGGGAATTGGTGCAAATGCTCTCAATTTTTAAGTAGCTTCTCGGATGTCCATACTCCGCATTAATATCCAGGAAAACGGCATTAGACTTATCCCCATAAGACCTGCAAGCATCAAATTCTGCTGATTCCTGTTTTCCATCCATAGAGCATGGATGACATGTCGCGAGGCAAAAAATGGCACATGACAGAACCACAGCAAAATGGAATATCTTTGCTCCATAAAACAATCCCCTGGATAAACAACAAGACAAGTAGAAGTTACACTTACACCATATATGACTTGTTTTATACTGTACAGCTTATAAACAAGACACTCTAATTGAAAAGGGACAGAAAAAGGCTAGTAACTAGTAATATTTTTAATTTCCCTACTCATCTCTACTTTCTTTATTTCCCTTTATCAATCAAATTCTTAGCAGCCAAACAGGATCAATAACATGTAAATAAGATGACCCCCCATATTATCACTAAAAAAACAGAAAGAAAAAAAAAAGGTGGGGTTGGTCCCAGGAAAGTAACTAAAATAATTAGTAAAATGGAAATGAAAAAAAGGAAAAGAAAATAACAAGACAGACATTGAAAAAACAAAAACGTTGCAATAGAACATGATAATTAAATCAATCCAAATTCCATTCTCTAACAACCTAAACAATAATTGACAAATTCCCCCCTTATTATCTGTTTATGCTAGATACTACAAGTATACTAATACAAATATTAAAAAAAAAAAAAAACAAAAGGCACCAATTTTTTGGTTCCCACAAATGTGAAATTGATTCGTAATCAAACCATTAATAACTAAAACTCAAAAGAATAAACTAACGCACCGCAAAAACCCAAAACAATTAAAGCTCCAAAAACTACTAATACAGTCTATTAAAGGCAAAATAACCACAAAAATCGACTCTCTAATAAACACTTTTTCCGCTACTACAAGAGCATCTAAACCACAAAAGGCTTTGCTCAAAATGACCAAAAAGAAAATATAAGGAACATATCTATCCGAGTCAATCAAGAACCCAAAAAAAAAAAAAAAAAAAAAAAAAAAAAAAAAAAAAAAGGAATCGACGTTCCGAAAATGGAAAACACCTGAAAATTTTCGATAATCAAAATAGAGGGGAAAAAACCAGAAACTAGATAAACAAGCTTTAACAAACGTCCGAAAGCGAGAAAAAAGAAACGGAGAAAATGAGAGGGAAAAGGAAAACTGGAAAAAAGAAAAGCTGAGAGTTTTCGACGGACCTGAGGCCGGAGATGGAGAACGGCGTCGGAGGTCCGATGGTCGTCAGGGCTTGGGACTCCATTTCAGAAGAAGAAAGACGAACATGAGACAGCTCCGATGGAGTTTTCTCGAGGGTTTTTGATTCGAATTTGGAGGGGTTTTTTCTTTAATTTTATCTTATTTTTTCCTTTAATAAAAATGCTTTTTCCTTATTTTTAGTTTGTGTTTTTTTGTTTTCCAGTACGAGCACCACCACCTGATAATAAGAGCGAATGAATGGCCTCGGATAACGAAAAGCACCCAAAAAGGGGTTAGAATGAAAACTACTAAAAAACGAAATTACCGTTTTATCACCTGACCGCCCATTGAATTACCATCTTTGACCCTTCGACAGCCCCATTAACAGGGAAAGAAATTCAAAATCCGTGCGAAGGGTAGCTTGGTAATTTCATACAAAGCACTGACCAAAGTTGGCGTTGAAGCCTTAAGGAGAAGTTCGTGGACTTCGGTGCTCTCACAATCCAATTAACAATCACTTTTTTTGAAAACTATCATTATATTATATAAAAATTAATATTAATGAAAAATATAGATTTATTTTTGTTTTGCGACAGAGACAGTGAGACAGTCCCTTGTGGCGATTTTAGTAATTAGTGCAACGACGAAGTTCAAGTAAAACGTATTGGCAGAGTAGAATGACCGTTTTGCCCTTTCACTGTTTACGTGGGTCGTGAGATTTTTTGCCAGCTCAAATTATATAGGAAATAGACGAAAAGTTTAAGACACTATACAGGTTATTTTTTAATTATAGAAATTAATAGGTCATAACTTGTTAAGTTATGGTTCATAATCAGATAAGTTATAGATAAACATGTCAAGTTATGGTTCATAACCAGATAAATTATGGACAAACTTATCAAGTTATAATTCATAACTAGATAAATTATGGACAATAACTTATCAAGTTATGGTTCATAACCAGACAAATTATGGATAAAAACAGTAATTTAACATATTTATTAACTTATAAATTATTGACCTATTAATATTAATTCATCTCAAATTTTAACATATTTCTTTCTTTCTCCCAATTATATACAGGAGTGCGTAAAGGAAATGGACACATGCGCGCGTTTCGGGCCTTGAGTGCTCGGCCTTCGAGGCTCGCACTCCATTGTGGACGAGACAAGGGTAGTTTTGTAATTAAATTCGAGTACTAGTGTCATTATGGTAATTACATCTCTCCCAATTCCCAGAGGGTGAGATTTTTATTTCTGTGAGAATTTCTTGTGTGTGGGCCAAAACAGAGTGCCACGTGGACACGATGTTCTTGACAAAAAAAGAAGACTAGCGACGCGCTTATTGTCGAGTTTGTAATACACGCTATCAAACGTTAGACTTTTTGTACGCGTGGACGAGTCCAAAGAAACGTGATGAACGACGCACCAGCGAGGACTTTTTTATTTTTCATTTTTTTGAATCAAATATTGGACGGCAAAGAAGCTGGAAAACGTCAGACGACATGCGACATATTGGCGGCGCTGTCGCGGTCGTTCCAGATTCCGTGGATCTATTAGCGCAATCTCGACCGTCTATTTCCATTCAATGGCTTATCGTGACCGCTTCATTCGCTAATGGCATCACAGATGTGTGGGACACGCGGGGCCCGCCTCTGAAAAATAGTGGGGTTGTGATGTTCTATCATCGTGTCGCTTAGTGAGAGTGGATTAGATCGGCTGAGAATTTGGGAGAATATGTTGGCATATGGAATGGGTGGTTTAGGTGGAGGGAGAGATGGAATCCTGGAATGACATGGAGCCAACAAGCCACAGGGAGCAGCCTTTCCAATGTAATGTTAGAACGGATGTGATGGGTTTTTGGCTTGCTTTGTCTTTTTTTTTTCTTTCTTTTTGAATTATTATTTCTTCCTCTCTCGCTAGCGGCTGCTTTTGTTTTTTCTTTTTTTTTTCATTTAATAAAACGATGGCCATTTTCGAAATTTACCGCAGATGGAAGAGAAATTAAGACCTCATTCACTTTGTGGATTTAAATTTTCAATTTAAGTTGAGATGTGATATTTTTTTAGAGCTTTTCACTGTAGCATAAAAAGTTAGATGTGACATTTTCTGAGAGCTTTTTACTGTAAAAACTTAAAACTAAAAACTCGAATCGGTGAAATGAACGAAGCCTAAAAATGTAAGTTGTTTGTTAGGAGGAAAAAGAAAAAGGAAGAGAAAATACGGTAGAAAATAACACTTGATTGAATAAAGTTATAACACGTGAGTCTTACTTTTTCTACTCTTTTTACGAGAAAAAATTTAGGCTTTGTTCACTTCAGGAATTTAAGTTTTCAATTCGAGTTGAGATGTTATATTTTCTGAGAGCTTTTCATTATAACAGAAAAAGTTAGATGTGATATTTTCTGAGAGTTTTTTACTATAGAAATCTAGAACTAAAAACTCAAATCGGTGAAATGAACGATGCCTTACAATACATATAGGGTCCGTTCAATTCGCTGATTCGAGTTTTTAATTCGAGTTGAGATGTGACTTTATGTGAGAGCTTTTTACTGTAGCAAAAAAGTTAGATGTGACTGATTCTGAGAGCTTTTTACTGTAGTAAAACTCGAATTCTAAACTCGAATCGGTGAAATGAACGCGGCCATAATACATAAAATAAGACCCAATTACTTGTTTAATTTTCTTTTAAAACTACATATTTATTTATAAAGAGATGCTAAAATAGTAGTTATACATTAACTCATGTTTTTTTTCCTTTTATTACACCAAACAACTAAAAAGAAAATTATTTTCTTTTTCACCGCTCTCATTTTTTATTCCTTATATCTTTTTTCTCTATCATATTTTTCTTTCATTCTATCAAACATAGCATCATAATATCAATTAGAATAACGCTCCCATTAGAGCTAAAAGTTTGAGCCGCCCAGGACGGGTGACGACTAAAATGGGATTTTCAGGTTGGCCCGGCCCGTCTCTAAAGAAAAAAAAGTCAGCCCACCCGACCTTAAAACGCGATGGACCCGGCCCAAATATTTATAAGGTAAATTTTAATAAATAAAATTTAAAAACACACTTCTAACCAAGCCAACTCAAAACTATTTTAAGGCCGAAACTATCAGCCCAACCCGTCTAGGAGTTAAGGCAAGGCTGTATCTGACTGTGCCCGGGATAATAGTGACAGACTTTGAGTCAGTATGTTAGTCCGGCTCAAATTTATAGCTTTTAACTTTCGTCAACAATTTTTAGCAGCTCATGCAAAATAGAATGTGGCAAACCACAGTAAAATGGAGGTCAATTTCAGAAGTTTTCTTTTTAGTATAGGTTAAATTTAAATAAGAAATAAATTATATCCTTAACTATCAAAAATATGATGTATAACTTATTCAGTAAAAAGGATATAGTTGTCCTCCTATCTTTTTCTATGTTTGTTATCGTTTTGTCATATTTGGGGGTTGTTCTTTTGCATTTTTGAGCTAGACATTTTTTAGTAAAGATCTTGAGTTGAGTTTGAGTTATAACTTGAGTTGAAGTTGTAACTTGAGTTTGTGTTTAGTTGTATACATTTGAGTTATAATTTGAGATAAGAATCTTTTTGAGTTTGTGTTTGAGGGAGTCAAAACTTAAATTTGTATTTATATAGTATTTTAATAAAAACTCAATGGTGAGGAAAAATTTTAATAGGGTATATGGGTGGAGTTTTATTCTTATTTTCTTTGTCAACGCATAGAAAAAAAATCATCTCAATTAGGATTAAAACGAAAAAGTTATAGCATTTTTAAGAATAGAAAAAATATTGTTTATTAATTTGAGTTCGAGTTTCTGAATTTGAGTTGAAGGAGAAATTTGAACTCAAGTTTTAATCTCAAACTCGAGTTCAAACTTAAAAAAACATGAACTTGAATAAAATTATAACTCGAGTTATTTTTTTTTTTTTTGAGTTTTTGAGACTGCCGAATACACCCTTAATAATTAGAGTTTTTATGCTCACACTTATCGACATCTCTCTTTATTTATATATATATATATATATATATATATATATATATTGTGTCTCACTCAAAAAATTTCAAACTCTGCCCTAACGCGCAGACCAAAGAATTAAACTTCAGACAATGTTTGAACCGTTGGCCGTTGGCAAAATGATCAATATTGACCCATTTATTGTTGAAGTGTATTTATTTACACAATTCAAGTTATGACTTAATTCATATTATTATAAAGTTTTTTTTCACATAAATTTAAATTTAATTTTTATAATATAATATTTTTTTCTCATATATACACAATTTAAATTATAATTTGAGTTGTGTAAATAAACACACCTTAAATACAAAAAGCTGCTTTAGAAGTAGTTTCTTCATCACATCACATCACATCACATCACTCACCGTAACACCTGACATCAAATATTTGAAATCTCTCATACATGTTCGCCCTCAGGATTTGAACATCTTTTGACTGATTTTTGGTCTCGTCCGATCCATTCTAACAGTACACTGTACGTCTACTATTCGTCTACCATCTATATTTATATCTACTATTCTATGTATTGTTGTATTAGAAAATGTTTTTATTTTAGTTTTGAGTAATTTTACTCATAAGCTTACTTTTAGTGCTCATTACTATAGTGAATATCCTGCATTTCTTAATCCGTTGATGCAAATACTTTTCCTAGAATCACATTAAAGAGACGTTTGATTTATGGATTAAAACTATGTGATTAGAACTATTTTCAATTTACGTGTATTTTTTATGAGAGAAAATACTATAGCGAATCACGAACCATAATCCGAATCAAGGAATGAATCTAGATACCAAACATTCCCTATCTCTTTTATCTCTTTTTCTTTATAGTTTGTTTATTTAATCATTATTACGCACCACATAATTATAAAGTAACGACATTAGCACATAAGATAATAAAAATGATACATAGGTTATTAGTTATTAATCTCTCTTCTTCTTACTAGTATTGTCCTACAACATTCAATACCGGTTAAATACATTAATTTAAATTTTTAATTTAAATTCAGATATAATTTGATGTGATAATTTTTTATTATAATAAAAAAATTAAATTAAATTATTTATTAAATTTTTTTATTATAATAAAATTTAAAATTTAAATTTAAATTTATAAAATGAACAATGCCGCAATTTGTACGTTGGTGAGTGTAAGGCGCGCAACTTGCAACGGAGATCGGTTGGTATTGACCAAAATAAGGAGGGTATAATCAGCCTTTTCTACTATCGTCCACCGATTAATGATGAATTAGCTAGGGGTGGGACCCTCTATGGCGGCCAGGCTATAATTTCCTCATCATTTGACTTATTTTCTCGTTTAGGTCACCACACCAGAAAACGACTATTAATTTCCATAAAAATAAATAAATAATTATATATTAACCAGCTACAGGGACTAGTACTTCCAACTCCAAGGCCTTTGCCAAAAGTTCAGGAAAAGAAAAAATAAATAGATGAAGAAAATGAAAAGCAATATAAGAATAAGAAGGGAAAGTGATGATTAGTTTGTGATCTAAACTATAAGTATTTGATCAATAATAGTCGTTTGGATAATATTTTTGAAAACGTTTTTAATATATATATTTTTTAGTATCGATTACTTCACAAGCAAATTTATTTGCTTGTGCGAAAGAAAATATATACATACATATATATGAATAGATTTAGACATCGTTCATTTTACCGATTTGAATTTTTAGTTTTAAAGTTTTTACAGTAAAAAACTCTCAGAACATGTCACATCTAACTTTTTTTGCTATAGTGAAAAGCTCTTAGAAAATATCACATCTCAACTCAAATTGAAAACTCGAATCCGCGAAGTGAACAATGCCTAGAAACAATGCAATGAAAGAATTTTGTTGTTTCCAACTTCCACGAACAATTCTAATTAAATTTGGAATTTAAACACTTAAATACGACATGTTTTAAAGGATTCAAAGAAAGACACATTAAAAGATCCAAATATCAAACACACATATATATGATACTACAAGATTATCAAGTATATATGTTTCAAGACATTTCAATTACCAAACATCCAAAAAAGTTTGAAAACATAACCAAGTACATTTAAATAAGTTTGAAAACATAACCAAACATTTGAATGTTTAAGTGCATAAAACATAAAATAAATATAGGAAAATATTTTTTTTGAGCCTTAAGGTTGAATGCCGAACTACGCTCTAAAAATCAAATATATATATATGGGCTTAATAAACGGGCCGGACTGGGCTGGGCCGTGTCACCTTAAGGTTGAATGCCGAACTACGCTCTAAAAATCAAATATATATATATATGGGCTTAATAAACGGGCCGGACTGGGCTGGGCCGTGTCAGCCCGATAACGGCACGTATAACTAAACGGGTTAAGCGTGTTAAACGGGCTGGCACGAATCCATCCCATTTATTTTCGTGTTATTTGTGCCAGCCCGTTAACGACTTAATTAATAATCGGGTGGTCCAAATCCATTTATCTCATATCATTTCGTATCGTTTTATCGTGTCATGTCTAAAATTACCGGCCCTGATGAGCACTGTGATACTTTCGTTTTTAAACGTTTAATTTTTGACAAACTATTACTGCTTAAGCTTTAATTTTTTGACAGTTTTAATCCTTCACACCAAAAAATGTTAATGTCTTTTTGAATTTCTCAAAAATATTAATCGCATCCCAATTAGTAATTTAAATTATTGTAATGGGTGACTACCACTCCCTGCTTTTATGGGAAATGCACTATAGCTTCAAACTAACTTTTGATTAACTATTCTTTCCGGAATAGCTTTTCAGGCCTAGATCATCATCCCAACCTGACCCAAGTAAAGATGGGCCAAGAAGCCCGAACTTTCGTCTCTAATGTCTACAAATAAAAAAAGACGAGAAAAAAAAAAGCCACGAATTGACAGGCACAAAAAAAAAAAAAAAAAAAAAAAAAAAAAAAAAAAAAAAAAAAAAAAGGAAAAGGCGAGGGTTAATGCACGATATCGACTTTGAAGAGAGAATGGTTTTGTGGCCCACAATGAGATCTTTAACTTTTTGGATTTTTTTGCTTCATAAACAATTTTTTGAATTATTAACCTGAGCAATTGGGCCTAATAGGCTAGCAAGTAACAATGACCCAAGTTTAGCAAATAGTAAGTACGGTATAATATATATATATATATATATATAGAGAGAGAGAGAGAGAGAGAGAGAGAGAGAGATAATTAGGCTGCATGCCAGTTGTAAGAGGATGTTATTGAATTTTGATGAGAGTCTGGGGCGCTACAATACTTGCTTGCTACCCAAAAGCTACAAGCTGATTAAGGGGATGGATTATAACGAGGCTATTTTGCGCGTTGCAAAGTTCGTTATTGTTCGTTGTTCAACATATGGATGTCCAAAATGAATGACTTTCTCCATGGTGATCTTGCCGAGGAAAAATACATGCTTTCACCTCTCAATTATAGGCAGTAATAAAGTGAAAAATTTAGGTCTCATTCATTTGATTGATTCAAGTTTAAAATTCGAGTTTTGTTACAGTAAAAAGTTCTAAAAAACAGTCACATCTAACTTTTTTGCTACAGTAAAAAGTTTTAACATAAAATCACATCTTAACTTGAATTAAAAACTCGAATCAGCGAACTAAACGGACCATTAGTATGTTGACTGAACAAGTTGTTGTATCCTTTGAAATAAGGATCTCAGAATGTTGGATTTCAAGTACAATCCAAGCCAAATTATTCCTTGTTTGCACTATCTGGAGATTGATCTTTCATGATCATTGTTACTTATGTTAATTATATATATGATTATAGGGTTTGATACATCAACAATTAAGAGTCTCTCAAAATTAGGTTTCTTCATAGCCGGATATTTGTGTTTATCCTGAAGTTCTCTGATCATTTCTTGGAAGCAAAAGAACCAAATTAACCACTATATCCTGCTCATCAGCATAAACAAAGTATAGAGCTATTGCCTCCATCACTTGTGAGTTTACTTGGTTCATACACCTTTTCAAGATCTACAAGTTTTGACTTAAGAGCTTTAAAAATGTATTTTGACAATCAGAAACCATGCACGCAGCATAAAATTTAGTTTTTAATGAATGAACAAAGCATATTGAGTTGGATGTCATTTGATCAGAATCAAAATTTAGTTCGGAGCTGTGCAGACCCTTTTCATGCGGTCTTCTCATCTTCAAATTCAAGATATGTTTACCAAACCTTTTGGAAAGATGTTATTCTATTCTCATCTTCACAAGTTGAGCATTTTGAATACTCCAACTTAAAGGGAGTTTTAAAAAAGAGACTAAGAGAAAACAGTGAAATTTTCTACCAGATGCCAACCTAGTTGGAATGTCCTAAATATATATATATATATTTTTATTTTTTATTTTTTACTTTTTATCTTTCCTTCTATCTATTCATTCAACCATGGAGCTGTCATTTGACTATATCTCACGATGTTTTTCTTTTTGCAAATAAGAATATTCCTGACCAAAGATTATATTATGGCTGATTTTGTAAGATTCAAACTTGATTTATTCCCATATGAAATTAAAATTTGATTGTGGACTATTTTTGTGGATAATTACTTGAATTGGTGCTTGTAACCTTTATTTATGAGGAGCCATTGATAGAGCTTCTCAGTACGAGTGAATGTTCTCTATGATCTTCTCCATAATTAGTATGGACACATTAATATTAAACCACGTTGAGTATCTGCTTTTTCATTTATTTTCTTCGCCAGTTTTTTCTTTTTGTCTAAAGGCAAAAGCAAAAGTGAAATTATTAAAATGTATCGAGACGTGTCCTCAAGTAGAATTCATAGACAAAAAGTTTCTAAAAAGAGGTTTTAAGCTTGAACACAAACCATTCGCTAAAAGCGTGACGATCACAATGTTTTCAGCATAAAAATGTAATTGATAACAATAATGGAGGAGGCGGCTGATCTAGTGGTCAAATATTAATGCGAGTTTCTGTATTCCTGAAGTTAAAGCAATATAATTAAGGTTTGATCCATACTCGTTAATTAACCATGCAAATTTAGAGAAAATACCAGCTTCACATTTTCTATCACTTTTTTGTCGCTCTTTGCATTAACTGTTTGACACGTGAATTCTATTAACATAAAAATAAATAATTATTTAAACAGAATATGAGATGATGGATTTTACGTGTCAAACAATCAATGTAGAGAGTGACACTAACATTTTTAGCAAATTAATTACAGCTCTTTTCCTCCCTTTGATGTATGAGTTCTATAAAAGTGCAAAACTATCCTTTTATAATAGTTTTTTTTATTTTTTTTGTATTATTAACTTCTTAATCATAATCGTCTTTTTTATTAAAAAGGATAAACAAAATAAAAACAAGAAGGACAATACTAAACACATCGAAGAACTCTTCTCTTCCTATATAGTAAGTCCTTTACCATTTTATTTTTCATTTGATCGACTACATATTCTTCAAATTTCTCACCTTTTAATTTTCATGCAGTTTTGTACTGTTTTCTTATAATTTCTTTCTTCCGTATAAAATTTAAGCCGACACAAAATTGAAGGAAAACTGTGAAAGTAAAGAGAGAATCACTTATAATGATAATTATTATTTCGAAGGAAACCTGTTTTTTTTAATCAGGGTTTGGCGTGAAGATCGCCACATGTTGACAAGTAGTAATATTCTTTAGTTACAAGTAAATAAATGCAAGAATCTATCCCTTACAAACCGTAATATGTTGCAGTTCGAACTGCATTTTGCGTATCCCTTTTTAGATTTATATGCATTAAAAAAGATGAAAATATTTTTAGTACGTCTGGTGTGTATTAGTATGTTAAATTTTTTTAACTGTTAAAGCTGTACATTTTTAATTTTTATGTGTTTTTACATAAATTTAACAGCTAAAAAATCTAACTCACGAGATGTACCGAAAAAAATCCAAAAAAAAAAAAAAAGAACCAAATTGCGATTATTTTATTATTTTCTTTTAGCGTTCAAAGATATCGGCCTAAATATTGTTCGTTGGACGATATCGACCAAAACAACCTATAATTAAGTAGCGTAGTATCTAGGTGTTTAGCTTACAGAAACAGATGGTCAAGAATCCACTAGTTATTATTATTATTATTATTATTAGTAGTAGTAGTAGTAGGAGGTTGGTGAGATGCTACTTTGGATTATTCTGTATCATGGTCAAATCCGTGCCATAACTTTGGAAGGTCAGGACAATTAGCTTATTATTTTCTATAAAGTTTTCTTTTTCATTTTAATTTTTTGTTTAGGAACTTTATTCTGTAGGCCGATCCATGTTAAGATTAGTTTCTGAATATTAAATTTAATTAAAATCATATTAAATTAAAAAAATATAAATAATCTATAATTACAGATTTGATATGGCTGAAAAATATATAACTATTAATAGTTTTGTTTTTCAGTCTTAATAGAGAAATCCTTTTCAATTAATAATAAGTCTTAAGTGTTAACCCAAATCCCAAAAAGCATAAACATATAAATTATCAAAGTCATAGTAAATATATATATATATATATATATATTATTGTCAAAGTGATAACCACATGGTGACCGTCATGCGTGCAGCGCACTTAAGACATCTCAAAAGGTAAGACTAGCAGGCTATAGCTTCTCTAGCCCCACCTGATCAACGAACTCCGAATATTATGGAATTGATGAAAAAGATATTTGAGTTTGATATGATACGAAGAAAATGCCTTAACAAAGCGCTGATCTAAAGTACTGTTAAATTTTAATTAGATTTCATCAGATTAAACGTCAAAAAATACACACTAGCGATAAAAATATTTACTGTAGAAGCTGCAAAATAAACTTTTTTTTTTCAGAATCGAAATCCCACACAAGAGAGTGTATATTGGACTAATTAATTAAAATTTTAACTGTATTTAATTATATCACTGTTCATTATATCGCTTTTAGGAGCAGTTTTTGACGTTGTTTGAATGATCATTCTTTCATAGCTAGTATTTTAAGGGATAAAATAAATAAAAACAAATATAGGATGAGTTTTTAATACTTACATTTTCTTGGTAGTTATTCATCAATTATAGAAATTTAATAACGCGTGATGATAAGAATCCAATCTTATTAAATGCCATTAATTTTTTAATTAATTATCCAATTTATTACTACCGTTAAATCGATATCTTATAACTAAAATAATAATATTTATGAATAAATATTAGAGTAACTATTAAAACTACACTTTACACTTACATAAAGAATTTCAACAAACTGACAGCACAAAGTATATAGAATATATATATTTTTTTAGCTTAGATGAATATATAAATTAGTAACTATATATAAAAGTGTTAGAACCCTGAAATATTATGAGGTCTCATTTATTTTATCGATTCGAGTTTTATTATAGTAAAATTTTTTTAAAAATAATCATATTTAATTTTTTTACTATAATAAAAAATTTTCATATAAAATCACATTTTAAATTAAATTAAAAATTCAATACCAATCAACTAAACGGACCTTTCAGTTGCTCTCCGTCGAAATTTATATTTAGAAAAAAGCATAATAACGAGAAGTACGTGTATATGGGTCGGCCTACCAAACTTTTATTAATCGTCTACAGTGAAAGAATCATAGACTAGCTGGATGCTACTGGCAGAAAAATAAAAATAAAAAAATAAAAGAATTGTAGGTTAGGAATATAGGGTAGTCTGCTCTATAAATACCCCTAAACCAATCAAACCGGTTTTCAGCAACAGCTGTTTGGTCTCAACTATTACTCTCAATCGAATTGATTTCAAATCCTTCTTTCTTGATCATCTCATTATCTAAATATACAATATTATTTCAAAGTCATGTCTAAATACACAAATATTCTCCTCCTCCTCCTCCTCTTGATCATGGTTTCAAATATTACATTGATTGAGGCGGGAAGAGGAGTAAAAGTACCAAACAACCACGTCATGAAGCTTCAACTTAGCGCAGAAAGCGTGACGCCAAAATACAACTATGGTGATTCAGCCACAGAAGCGTATAAAGATCGACACGTTGGACCCGATGAATCTGGTAATAGCCCTCGCGGTGGCGGTCATTAATTCGTTTCGAGAACACTTGATTCATGAAGATGTGGAACACAAAAAGCCATAGCTAATCGGCATCAGATATCGTAGTAGTTCCCTTTAAAACTAGGGCTTTCTATATCTTTACGTATTCTACTTGCATGCATGTCTATATTTCAACATTTGATGCAATGTTACCTATATCATGACATTACTGTACTTTAGTAGTGAATAATTATATCTCAAGATATTATATTTAGTCGAGAATATATATATATATATATATGTATGTATTTATGCATGTATGTGTATATGAATTATAAAAAATACCGTTTTTGCTAGCTTCCGTTTTTGGAGGTGTAACATCGCAAGTGTGGGCTCTCTTTTTCCCTCCTTACAAACAAGTTTTTGCTGGGTTTTTCTAGTAAAGTTTATAATGAGGTGATCTATGCCACTACTATAAATTGGAGATTAGATGACATTCATTTAACGACATTTCATGAAAAAAATCGTCCCATATGTCAAAAAAAAAGAAAAAAAAAAAAAAACCAAGCGGCAAGGACATTTCCGTGGTACACGAACAATTTTTAAAAACCATCGTTTAATGTGCCATATTAGATGACTGTTTTCTAAAAACCATCGTCTAATGTGCTACATTAAATGATGGAGATGAAGGTTTTTAAAAAACCGTCTTCTAAAGTAAAAAAATTTCAAAAGCAAAATGGCGATCTTTTTCTCACTCATTCCTTTTTAAAAAAGCTTAGAATTTTCTCTCATCTTCTATAATTTGAGCACTCTCTTCTATCTTCCTTCTAAATTGCAAACTCTAAATTTTCCTCTCAAATTCTCTCTCTCTAAGTTCTTTCCCTCTCTTCCTCTCCACCCAACTCTCACTCTAAGTCCTTCACCTCCCAAACTTTGAAGTTGTTACTCCCAATCTCCTTCATCTCTTCTACACTCTTCACTCTCTTCACAATCCTGACGTCGATCATGCTGGCCATCAATATCGCCATCACCGCCGCCACCTTCGCAACCCTAACAACCTTGCCTGTGTCTCCATCGTTACTTCACCTTCATGTTTTTCGTACCACCACAACCATCAAAATCAAAGTACTTTTAGAATCCTCAAAGATTTGCTTCTTTGTAATTAAGTTTTTTTTTTGGATCAATGTTCCTTTTATTTAAGTATTTCTTTAGATAGATTTTGTAGAGAACATTTGTAAGTTCTTTTGAGAGCTTCAAGTTATATATTTATGATGGTTTTACATGAAGATGATTCGTTATATATTTATTTGAAAATTGTTGTTTGTATCGTCTTGATGACATATAAGTTGCGAATAATGTTTTGATGAAGATATGTTATTTAATCATAGAAATACATCTATGTAAAAAAAAAAAATTTTTAAAAAAATTCTTTTATAACTTTTAACGACGGTTTTCGAAAAAACTGTCATTAAACGTGGCACATTAGATGATTGTTGTCTAATGTACTTTTTTTTAACTTATATTTTATTTGACGCGCGTATTAGACGACGTTTCAAAACCATCGTTATTGCTCACAGAGATATAACGATTCAAGATATAACAACGGTTCTCAAAATCATTGTATTATCATTTGACAACGGTTAAAACCGTCGTTTTTCTCCTTTTTGTACTAGTGATGGGAGTCATTGTTATTCACAGTCATTATTTTATTGCCTATTCCTTTCCATGTTAGACTTTGCTCGTCTTTGTTCCCACCATAGGGCATGCAATGGACTGCCTAGATTTTAGGTTTCTTTACCTTGGATTAATGCCTTTCGATCGGGTTGTCTTCTCTTTCGGCATTTTGCATTTTTTTTTTCCAAAAAATGATACACATTGTTACATACATACATATACACATGCATATGTATATTTATATATTTATGTATATATATATATATATATATTAGAGCAAAATTTCATCCAACACTTATCCAACGTTTCTAGACTAATAATTCGGATTGAAGAAACAATTAATCTAAGAAAATTAAAATTACACTCGAAGAACACAAGTAACCTCAAAAAAATAATAAAAACAAAATGGAGATAGCCACAAGACAATTGTATTCAAGAATGAGTGTGTCTTTCCTCTCAAATTAAGAGAATTTATAGTACAATGAAAGTTAATTCTCTCCTTAATTACAATGAAGCACTTCACCTTTCGGGTGACATTTGATGAATAATTAATAAAAGAATTAAACTTAAGTCATTAAATGCTTTCAATTATCAACCGTTACTTGACATTGATGCTTGATAACTCTTGACCTTCTAACTTTTTCTCTGCCCGAATATACACTCGGGTAATTTTCCTAACGTATGTTCAGGTGGTTTCCTTAGCGCACGCACAAATAGTTATCCGAACATATGCTTGGGTTGCCCGAAAAATTATTACATTTTTTATTAGCTCTGAAAAATCCATCCAACAATATATATATATATATATATATTATGTATATGTATTTTCAAGACAGTTGAGCTAACTATTTTTATTTCTTTTTTTATTTCTTTATTTTGTTATAAACATGCTTACTTTTTACTTTAAAGGGGGCAAGCTGATCATTTCAGGAAAAACGAGAAAAGCCAACGCTAGTACAAATAGTAAATTCGACGACGACAATTAAAAACCGTCATTATAAGCTTTGTTGATGGTTTAAAAACTGTTAAGGAAGGTTCTTAGCAGTTGTTAAAAGTGCACGTGGATTATCGACAATCCCTATGGTGCCCATTTAAAGTTGGTGCTTTGAAAAATCATCATTAAATCTTCTACATAAAAACGTGGTCAAAAATTCACTTTTAACAACGGGTTTCTCAAAAGCTGTTATCAAATGTCTTCAAGAAAAATTTTAAAAATATGTTAGATGAAAATTGTGCCCTTGGTAAACATCAGTTTCTTCAAATATATATCACAAATTAAATATATATATATATATATATCATAATACTATAACAATATCCACACACGCACACAAATCCTTCTCATATAATAATATCACTAATATATCTAACACAAAATACTTAAAATATAAAGAATTAAAGACTCATATATGAATCCAAAATAAGAATAATAATAATAATAAATAAATGCAAAGAAAAGAATCTAACAAACTTTAAATCAAAACCCAATAAAACAAACCACAACGTCAACAACAACACAAATCTAAAAAGTATTTGGATTCCATGGTCACGGTGGCAGGGTCATAATGTCAATGTTGAGCATGGTCGTAGGAGTCAATACTTAAAGTGTGTTAGGTATGAAAGACGGAAGAGTGAAAATATTGAGGTGTGAAAAATGAGAGAGTGCGTTGCATATTATATTACTTTAAGCAAATCAATTAATATTCAATTAATATTCAAGAAAGTTATTTAAAGCAAATCAATTGATTTCTGTAATGATGATTGTAATTTTGTTGATAAAATCAAATCAATCCTTCTTTCTTTCTAATACTAAAAAAACAAAAATAATCATCATCCTTCATTTCTATCATACCAAACAATTTTATAGAAATTCTCAATCCTTCCCTCCATCACAATCCCCTTCTCATGTATACTATTCATCCTTACACTATTCTATACTCCTACCAAATGCACACTTAGAGAGAGGGATAGGAGAAAAGAGAGAGGGAGAGAGAATTCTGGAGAAGGAGTTTTTTTTGGATGAGGGAATAGGGAGTGCTTTTTTGAAAAAAAAAAAAAAAAAATGAAAAAAAGCGGTAAAAGGTTTTGTTGTTGTTGTTGTTGTTGTTGTTTGTTTGTTCAATTGTTGATATTTGATGTTGACATTCCATAATCGTTTTTAGAAAATTTTCATGTACCGTTTTTGTGGAGTGCATTTGACCACGGTTTTTTTTATCGTTAAAAGAACATTCCGTTTTTAGAAATCATCATAAAAAGCATTGTTTCGTGATTGAATTGTAGTAGTATTGCAAAGATTTTGCTAAATGAAAATTAAGGGATTGTAAAGATTTTGTTGAAAGAAATTTAGGGGTGTTTATTTAATCCAAGACAATCTATTTTAGTAATTTAACATCCAATTCAGTCAAAGGTCGGTTAGAAATTTCATCCAATCCAATTTCATTATTAGTGCATCATCCAATTTAATCTAATCCAATTGAAGGTTTGGATTGGATTGGACTAATCGGTTTTGAGCTTGAGTTTTTTATACAATTGTTTTTGTAGTTCTTGTGGTGGACAATGTGAGAATGGTGAAGTGGTTGTGGAGTTAGGATCAAACTTGCATCATGCGAGAAATGGGTGACCAAAAGAGTCATATTAGCACATTAGAGAACAATTTTACTGCATATACGTCCTTTAATTTAACAATTAACCTATCAATTAAACATGCAATTTCCTAGATGCTTTGCTCAATTTGATTCAAGAACCATCTTGCCTTCACCTCTGCCACCACAACACTTCGCAGGATGATGAGGATGATGACGACGATGGCGACGACACGCTTATCACCTTGTATTATTGGAAGATCATTTATGGATTTATATTTTATACTTCTACTTTCATATGCTAGAGTGATGTTGATAATTGCTTGAAAATATTATGTATGATTTCTTATTATTAGTTAGTGTTGACGGTCGAATTTCGTCAACAAGACCTTACCGGATTACCCCGCGGTAGCCCGTTGGGTTACCGGTTTTAAACTTGTAATTTTACTGGATTAGCTAGAGTTTGTATTAGTGTATTGTGAAGAAACTGTTATCCCGCTTATGAAAATAAAGACGAAGAGGTTTTATAGTGGTCCACCCTCTCAAATGGAGCTACATCCACTGTATTATATTTCTCTAGTTTTGGTTCTTAAAAATTATACGAAAAAGGGAGCCAGACCTCTTTCTCACGGGGGCTTTGCCCCTTTTATAGCGAATATTACATGAATCTTGCCCAATGGTAGGCGGTTTGGACTAATTTACCGTGTCTTCCATGGGGCCCATCCACTCGAGTGGCCTATGGCCTCATTTATCTAGACCGTAGCCCATCATTACCTTTTGGACTATTCAGTCATCTAATTTGTCCCCCTATTACGGCTCTGTAGATCCTCTGTAGCATTTATTGATTCGTTCCAGGTGGTTTTAGGGGATTGTAATCATTTCCTATGCAATTGACCTTCTCCAAACCCAGACGCAACCTTGGGATATTCCACTGATCACCTCAGGAGTCTTTCTTGGGATGTGGATCCAGTTGCTTACGTTCTGCCCTCTGCGCCCATGCCAAAATTTACCGCGGGTAGCCTCTCTCACGGCCGACTCTATCGCGTTATTTTGCATGAGCTGGCCTCGCAGGCCTCGACTGTGTATAGGGTCGTCGGTCTCAGTCCCCTTATGCATTCGGCTCTCATGCCATACGGGAGAGGCCAATGAGGCTCAGGCGTCGGGGGCTAACTAACGTGGCAGGCATGGGGCCACATGTGGCCGGATCATTGTTCGACGTGTTGATGTGAATTTTTCCACACAACAGCTGCCCCCCAGGTCGAGGCTTTTTTTCAGACTACCTCGAGCTAGGTCTGGGGTTTGCTCTGGTTCTCTTTTGGTTTGCTTCGGGCGCGGGAGCCTGACTCCAAACCTTCTTCGTAATAATGGCCCTGGTACTTCGGCACCCTTCGAGAAGCGTAAATGTCACGTCTGTCCAATCGCCATGCTGACGTGGCCTCCTATTTAAATGGGTGAACCTGGGCCGCTGGATCGTGACTCATTAGCTTCCCGCCCTTCCCCTATCTGTCGGATCAAGCTCCTGTGCTCCCATCGTTAGATGTGTACGTACCTAATCGGACGATTGGAGGTCGAGGTCCTTGGGTTAATATAAATAGTCTCTTCGTGTCTGAATAATTTTAACCCGTCTTGAAGCAATCGAAACTCTGCCAAAATCTCTCCAGGATCACTTACTCCCTTTTCGCCATTTCGTGGATCTCCAGCAACATTAATCTCAAGAGCTCGTGTACTTCTTCCGCTCATGATTCCCTGGTAAGCATCCCTCAAGCTTCCTTTCCTCTTATCAGGTGTTTACCGTGCCTGGAATAGTGGTAGATTATTTTCTAAGTGCTGGAAATGGTTGGGAATGGCGTGACAGGGGATGTTGGAACCTGATTTTGACATTATCCGCCATGTCCGGGACTGGCTATAGGAGTTTTGAGTGAGTCTGGGTTTCTGTTTGGCATTCTGGGTTAGTTTGAATGGTCGTCGCTTTGTTTGAGTAGTCTCCGGTTAGTTCATGCCTAGGCTTGAACAGTCGTTGCTTTAACTTTTCAACTTTAACTGCCCAAACGACTTATAGGAACTGGCCTTAGATTTTTTCTTTACAATAATGGCTTCTAGAGGGATTAAACGTCGAGGGGGATCATCTTCCGTGCCTCTCGTGAGGCCGGATCCAACGCCAACCGCCGAGTCTTCCTCTTATTCTACCGCCAGTGATTCACTTCTGATGGAGGTCGAGGGCTACGTCCCCGACCCACGCGACGAGGAGGACAGCGTCGATCGCCTGGTCGAAGGCGAGACCGCGGGGGAGGGCTCTTCCAGTGGTACTTGTTCCCTGATTGGAGGCGTTATGCACAGCAGCAGCGGCCGACACACGAGCATCCCTGTGGCCTCAATAAGGGCAGACGAGGACCGTCCGCCCTTCACCGCCGACTTCGTGAAACTGAAGACACGGGAGAGGGATATTGTTCGCGCGTATAAGAAGGGGCGCGTGGACGGCCGGTGGTTCGAGTATCTCCTACCGGATCCCCACTTTAGGGTGAGCCAACCACCCCTGGGCTATATGTTTGTTTATACCCGGGCCTTCACGGCGGGGATGACACTCCCCATACACCCGTTCGTGAAGTCCCTTTGTGATCTCCATGGTATCTCCCCCACACAGTTGGCCCCCAACTTCTGGTATATTTTTGCCAGTATGTGGGTTCTCTGGAATCAAAGGTTTGACATAGACCTGCCTTTGGATGAGTTTCTTTTTGTATATAAGCTTTGCCAGACCCCTAATGGTGACGGCTGGTATTTTTTGGGTGGTCATGGGTGATCCATGCCCATCTTAGGAAAGCCCTTTAAGCGCCTGGGTGTGAGAACATCTTTTAGGATACTGAGTGAGTTTCCTTCGACCGTCTATCACCACTGTCACCGTCCTTTTTTATTTTTATGTATATATCGCTGACCCTATTTTACTCTACAGTTCCCCAGGACCGTCCCTAACTCTCTGGGAACCGGCTGGCGAGGGTGAAGCAAGCCTTCAGCTTCCTGGAGACCTTTCATAGCGTCAGCGTCTTGTTAACACGTGACAACTTGGAAAGCTCTGGCCTGCTACTTTCTCTCCCTCATCCTGACAACACCGCTGAGGTCCAAGATTTCTTCAATCTCACCGCAGGAGGTTAGCTTTCTCCCGCCATTGATTCCTTATTATCTGTCGACCGTATACGTTTCTGACTTTAATGGTGATGCAGAGATAAAGACCTTGCAGTTGATGATGGCGAGGGCGGTCAAAGCGGTGGAGGCGACGAGGCCTAGGATGCTGGGGGCTGGATCATTATTTCTATTTTTGTAATATTGTTTTTTACTATTCAGACAATGGAAACCCTTTTTTATATGCATCAAATTGCCTTTATTTTTAATTCTGCTAAGTAAATTTTTTCTCCTTCTTGGAGGCGTTGTCATTTTACTTTATCCTTTAGGGTCATCGTTTTAGCAAATTCCTTAAAATTTATTAAGTAAATCGTCTCTCCTCCTTGGAGGAGACGACGTTTCATTTTACCCCTTAGCGTCATCGTTTTAGCAAATTACTTAAAATTTGCTAAGTAAATCGTCTCTCCTTCTTGGAGGAGACGACGTTTCATTTTACCCCTTAGGGTCATCGTTTTAGCAAATTCCTTAAAATTTGCTAAGTAAATCGTCTTTCCTCCTTGGAGGAGGCGACGTTTTATTGGGTCTATGTATATTTTGTGTCTCTCCTCCTCGGAGGAGACAACGTTTCATTTCACCCCTTAGGGTCATCGTTTTAGCAAATTCTTTAAAATTTGCTAAGTAAATCGTATATTCTCTTTGGAGGAGACGATGTTTCATTTTACCTTTTAGGGTCATTATTTTAGCAAATTTCTTAAAATTTGCTAAGTAAATCGTCTCTCATCCTTGGAGGAGGCGACGTTTTATTGGGTATATGTATATTTTTTGTGATCCGTAGATCCTTTACTCCCCCCATGTGTGTTTGAAAAACTTGATTTTTAGACATACATATTTTAGGGGTTGATTTTTTCACATTTTTTTTGGACGTTTACTACGAATAAGCTTTATTTATATTGATGAAATGCCAAACACAATAAAAATTTGTAAGAGTTCGTACACTATTGGTAGTACAACTTTAGCTACTCTGCATTCCACGGGTGTTGAATCCGTTTACCGGTGCAGCTTTTCAGAACATAGGTCCCAGGGCGTAGCACCTCCCTTATGCGGTAGGGTCCTTCCTAAGTTGGGCCCAAGAAGCCAGTATTTTTTGGTTTAGTATTCTGCGTCACCCTTTTTAACACCATATTTCTAGGAACAAACATTCTTCGTTTGACCTTCTTGTCGTAGTATCAAGCTGTCCTCCGTTGATAAGCAGTGAGTCGTAATTAAGAGTCGAGCCTTTTTTCTTCCAACAGGTCGAGGCCTCTGTTCATTGCTTCCATGTTTATGTCGTCGTTGTATACGACCGTTCTTAGAGTCGGCATCTCAATCACCACAGGGAGTACAACCTCGATTCTGTATACCATAGAGAATGGTGTTTCACCCATGGTAGTTTGACTCGTCATTCTGTATGCTCACAAGACTTTTGGAAGCTCTTCGGCCCATTTTCCCTTTAGGTCATCGAGCTTCTTCTTCAGGGTATACTTTCAGATTTTGTTGATGGCCTTCACTTAGCCATTGGACTGCGGGTGTATTGGGGCTGAGAAGTTCTTCCGTATGCCTAAGTCATCACAAAATTTACGTGTCGAGGCATTATCAAACTGCTTACTGTTGTTAGACACGATTGAGTGTGGAACGCTGAATCTACACATAATGTTGTTCCATATAAAGCTGGTGTAGGCTACCTCGGTAGTTGAAGTAAGAGCTTTCACCTCGGCCCAGTTGGTGTAGTAGTCCACAGCGACGATAGCGAACTTAAGGCCCCCGGGTGCAAGGTGTAAAGGTCCGATTAGGTCAATCCTCCATTTGGCAAAAGGCCATGGGCTAAGAATGGAAGTTTGGTTCTCTGGGGGTGCTCTAGGAATTATGGCATATCGTTGGCACTTATCGCAACGTCGAGCGTATTAAAACGCGTCTTTTTTAAGCGTAGGCCAATAGTACCCCTACCTCAAAACCTTAAGAGCTAGAGATTGTCCTCCAGTATGATTACCACACACTCCTTCATGGATCTCCCCGAGGACCTCTTACGCCTCATGATCATCTAGGCACCGCTGCAAAGGCGTTGAGAAGCCTCGTCTGTATAGCAAACCATCATATAGTAGGTATTTGGCGGCTCTGTACCTGATCCTTCTGGCTTCGTCTCTGTCATTGGGCAGCTCTGCGTTCATCAAGCACCGGACGAGGGGTGTCATCAAGTTCCCAGCCGTCTGAATAGTCAAGACTTCTACCGCCTCGTCAATGGTCGATTGTTCCAATTCTTCGATGGGGACGACCCCTACTAGGTCCGAATCTTTCGAGGACGCCAACTTGGCCAAGGCGTCAACGTTTGCATTCACGGCTCTTGGCACCTGTTGTATCTCATAGCTTTTGAACTTTACAAGCTCTTCTTTTACCTTCCTCAGATAAGCCCCCATCTTTTCTCCCCATGCCTGATACTCATCCTTCACCTGCCTGACCACTAATTGAGAGTCACTAAAAATTTCAAGTCTCTCAATTTTTAAATGACTTGCTAATCATAAACCTGCGATCAGCGCCTTGTATTCTGCTTTATTATTCGACGCCTTGAATTTGAATCGTACCGCCGAGGTGATTTTGTGATCTTTCCGGCTTATTAGCATGACATCGGCTCCTAACCCAGTTTCATTCAACGCTCCGTCCATGTAAAGCTTCCATCTTATTTCCTTAATTTTTCCATCGGCGGCTAACGCCGGTCTGTGGGAGAACTCGGCCAGGAAGTCCGCCAGTGTTTGTCCTTTGATTGCCGCCCTCGGTATGTATTTGATGTCGAATTGGCTTAGCTCTACCGACCATTTTAAGAGTCGACCCGAGGTTTCAGGCTTTTGTAACGCTTGCCTTAGCGGGTGGTTCGTTAGGATTCGTATGGTGTGGGCCTGGAAATAGTGTTGAAGCTTCCTCGAGGCCACCATCAAGGTGAGAGCTAACTGTTCCATTTGGGTATATCTTAATTCGGCGTCTAGGAGCCTCTTGCTTACGTAGTAGACCAGTAACTGGATCCATTCTTCTCTGATCAATATTGAGCTTACGACATGCTTTGATACGGACAGGTATAAGCTTAGCTTCTCGCCTGGTATAGGTTTTGATAGGATAGAAGGTCTGCCAAGGTGCTCTTTCAGCCTCTGAAAGGCCTCTTCACATTGTGGTGTCCACTTAAAATGCTTACCTCCCATCAAGGCATCAAAGAAGGGAGCGCATTTATCAGTCACCTTTGATATGAATCTATTAAGGGCGGCGAGGCATCCTGTCAACCTTTGGACCTCTTTTGGTTTTGCTGGTGACCTCATATCCTACAAAGCTCTTATCTTCTCCGGGTTGGCCTCTATTCCTCGGTTACTGACCATGAAGCCAAGGAACTTTCCTGACCCGACCCCAAAAGCGCATTTCAAAGGGTTTAGCTCATGCGGTATTTCCTTAACACATCAAACATTTCACCCAAATGGTCGACGTGTTGTCTTGCCTTGATGTTTTTTACCAGCATATCATCGACATATACCTCAATCGTTCTTTTGATTTGTTTAGCGAACATCTTGTTTACTAGCCTTTGGTACATTGTCCCTGCGTTCTTCAAGCCAAAGGGCATTACCTTCTAGCAATAGAGGCCTTTGTCTATTATGAACAACGTATGCTCTTCATCGGATGGATGCATTGGAATTTAGTTATAGCTAGAGTAGGCGTCCATGAAACTTAACTCGTGCCCAGCAGTGGCGTCGATCATCTGATCTATCCGAGGAAGCGGGAAACCGTCTTTTGGGCAAGCTTTGTTGAGGTCGCTGAAATCGACACACGTTCTCCACGTCCCATTAGGTTTGATTACTAGGACAGGGTTTGAAACCCATCTGGAATAGTGAGCCTCCCTAATGAAGCCGTTATTAATGAGTTTGTCGACCTTTTCCTTTAAAGTCTCGTACATTTCTTGATTTATCGGTCGGCATTTTTGACGTCTTGGGGGTAAGTGGGGTCGACGTTCAGAGCATGACACATGACTTGGGAGTCGATGCCTTCCATGTATGCATGTGTCCAGGCGAACGCATCTATATTCTTTTTCAGGAATTCCTCGACCTCGATTCTGAGCGCCGACGGCAGATCCGACCCTATCTTCAATACCCTCGTCAGTTCTTGCTGATCCACTTGGACTTCCACCAGCTGCTCGATTGGTTGGGACCATGATTCTTCCGTGACTCTAGGATCTATGTCCTCAACTGGTCCCTGTTGTACCATTCTCGTCTCTTGTTTTCTCGGCTGATCGTATCCGCATATAGTGTCTGAGTATGCTACTCTAGACTTGTATTGGTTGTTTTTTATTTTCCCTACGCCACCGGATGTTGGAAACTTGACCTTCTGGTGATAAATGGCGGTTATCGCCTTTAGTGCCTAAAGGGTCAGCCTTCCGATCACAGCGTTATACTGTGAGCCTCCTTTTATCACCACAAAATTCACCATTGTAGTTGCCTGCCTGGGTTTCTCTCCCACGGTTATCGGTAGCCGAATCGTCCCTTGGGGGATGACTGATCCCTCGTGAACCCATACAACGGTCGGGACGTTTTCTCTAATTGTTCCTTGGGAATCCCTATTTTTTTCCAGGATGTTAGAGAATAAAATGTCCACCAAGCTCCCGTTGTCCACCAGGATCTTGCATACGGTGTGGTTCTCAATAATTGCCTATACCACCAAGGCATCGTTGTAGGGGAAATGGACTCCGTTTGCATCCTCCTCGGTGAATGCCACGTCAGCGCCACCAAATTTGGCTGTCTTGGCGGTGGAGAGAGTCCAAAACCTCTCCTAGTATACCCCCTAACTTCGTGTGCATAACTTTTCTGGGACTTCCTAGAATCTCCCCCGTGATATGGTCCTTATGACGCCGACCGGCTCGCGATCTTCCCCTCACCGATTCTCCTCTCGGCGTCGACCTTTATTTCTGGGACCATGACCTCGCCTTTCAGCCTTAAACTCTTGCAGCCTCGCCTCGCGGATTAACCTTTTGATTTCATCCTTTAGATCGGCGCAGTCGTTGGTGTTGTGGCCGACATCACCGTGGAACCGGCAATACTTGCACTGATTCCTTCGATTTTGGTCCGACTTCATCAGTTTTGGTCGGCGTAATAGGTTTCCTTGTCCGACCCGATTGAATACTTCCTTGACGCCTACAGTAAGCTCGTGGTAGAAGTCATATCGTTGGAATAGCCGAGACTTTCGATTTTCCTCTTGCCTTGGCTTCTTGGTCTTCGGAGGGTTTGGCGTCGACGCGCTCTGCTTATCTCCGTTTCTCCCGCCTCGTCGTTTCTGATTGTCTTGCTTCCCCGAGGTCGACCATTGTTCTGGTCCTTTGTTTTTATTAGACTTGTGCTCGGGATCGTTTGCATCAACTTTTTCAGCGTTGATATACCCTTGCGCCCGTTCCAGAAACTCTTTGTAGGTGGCCGGTGGCTTCTGGTTTAGGTCACGTTTAAACGGTGTGGCCTTCTTCATACTAGACCAGGCCCCCATTAGAGCCTCTCAGTCCGTCATATTCGTTGTAGCAATGACGGCTTCCCCATACTTTGCAAGCCATTTTTTTAATGACTCGTTTAGTTTTTAGTATACCATCGTCATGTTTTGCTTCGACTACCCCGATGAACTGAAGGGAGAACGCTTCCTTCAACTCCTCCCAGCTGGAGATGGACTCTGGTTTGAGTGTTCAGAACCATCTTCAGGCAGAGTCCGTCAAGTGGTTCTGGAACGCTCGGCAGATTATTTCCTCTCCATATCCATACAGGAGCATGTGCCCTGTGTACATTTTTAAGTGATCGTCGGGATCCCTTATGCCATCGTACAGTGGGATTGTCAGGGACTTGTATTTGTCGGGTAAAGGTGGCGCCATGATCTCTACGGTAAAACGGTGGTCGTGAGTTCGGCTGGAAGTGATGTCGACGTTGACCACCTCCGCCACCTGTCCTAGATTTTTTTGTAGGCGGCTCACCTGGCTTTTGACGTCTTTCTTTAAACCAGTGACATCACCTATGAACTTTTCTTCTAGGCTCGTCACACGTTCCATAATGGCTTTAACCTCTTCCGTAGAGATTGCAGAGTTGACCCCTTTCAAGGCTCCTGCCTTCTTCGTATTTAGCTTATCCTTCAGGTCTCCGCTTCTTGCACCAACCCCAAATCTCTTGGGATATTCTTTCTCGGGTTCCGAGGTGGCACCTCAGGATTTTCTAGGCCGGTGAGTGTTATTCTCTCATGGGTTCGTCGTCTAGAGGCCCTTTGTCGGCTACCAAGGGACTTGGACAGTCGAGTTCTCAAGTTATCTCCCCTGGCGTTTTCACTGTCCCCGATCCCTTCCGGGGCACCTTGGCGGTCACCAGCATCCTGGTTCCCAGCTATGGCAGCTCATGGTGGTCTCGGGGCATCTTCTAAGGGAGGCATATAATTTCTTCCTTCCAATTGCTCGACAATAGTCGTTAGTCCTCGAACCAAGTCAGTCAAAGTGTCCAGCTGGGCCTGCATCTATACCGGGTCAAGCTATGGCGTGCCTGGGGGTGTAGCTTCATCCCTCGCCGGGGGCTGATTCCCCTTGTCGGGCTGATTTCTCTTACTCCCATTGTTGGTTGGATGTGTGGTATTTTCCTCTGTCTAGTTGTTTGGATTTGAAGCACCATTTATTCTTCTCGGAGGCATGATTGTTTGTTGTCCGGGGTCAGCCACGTGAACCAGAGATTCTGGGTTTGGTCCCTAGTGGAGTCGTCAATTGTTGACGGTCGAATTTCGTCAACAAGACCTTACTGGATTACCCCGCGGTAGCCCGTTGGGTTACCGGTTTGAAACTTGTAATTTTACTGGATTTGCTAGAGTTTGTATTAGTGTATTGTGAAGAAACCGTTATCCCACTTATGAAAATAAAGACGAAGAAGTTTTATAGTGGTTCACCCCTCTTAAACAGAGCTACATCTACTGTAGCAGATATTACATGAACCTTGCCCAATGGTAGGCGGTTTAGACCATTTTACCGTGTCTTCCATGGGGCTTATCCACTCGAGTAACCTATGGCCTCATTTGTCTAGACCGTAGCCCATCATTACCTTTTAGACTGTTCACTCATCCAATTTGTCCCCCTATTACGGCTCTATAGATCCTCTGTAGCATTTATTGATCCGTTCCAGGCGGTTTTAAGGGCTTGTAATTATTTCCTGTGCAACTGACCTTCTCCAAACCCAGACGCATCTTTGGGAAATTCCGCCGATCACCTTAGGAGTCTTCCTTGGGATGTGGATCCAGTTGCTTGTGTTCTGCCCTCTGCGCCCATGCCAAAATTTACTGCGGGTAGCCTCTCTCACGGCCGACTCTATCGCGTTATTTTGCACGAGCTAGCCTCGCAGGCTTCGATTGTGTATGGGGTCGACGGTCTCAGTTCCCTTATGCATTCGGCTCTCATGCCATACGGGAGAAACCAATGAGGCTCAGGCGTCGAGGGCTAATTGAAGTGGCAGGCATGGGGCCACGTGTGGCCTGATCGTTGTCTGACGTGTTGATGTGAATTTTCCCACACAACAATTAGTATGAATTATCAGACTTCTATTATTATTTTTGTGATTTATTACTGATTTTATATTTATATTTAAAATAATAAATTATAGTTTAAAAATAAATTAAAAATAATAATTCAAAATCAAATTTATTTTTAAAAATAATTAAAAGAACGTTTTAAAAAATATATATATATATAACTTTGAATTTAGGAAACTTTCAAAAACAAATTTATTTTTAAAAATAATTAAAAGAACATTTCTAAAATAATATATCACAAGATGCCGACGCCAAAAGGCATTGGCAACTTTGAATTTAGCAAACTTGTTGGCGCCTTTTGCGTCAGTAAATTCTTTAAAAAAGTGTTTGTAGTATGCTTTTTTTGGGAATTTATCGACACAATTATGATGTGTTTTTTGGGAATTTATCAACGCAATTATGCCGTTAGAAACTTATGACTAACTTAGTGACGCATTGACCGGTTACGGTGACGAACAGAAGAAAGAATGACACTATTTGGGTTGGCGGTTTGGGCGGAGGGATTAGCAAAAAGGGTGAGCGTTTTGACTTTCAAGTGAATTTTCACAAAATGAAAGTTCAACAGGGTTTAAAAAGAACTTTAGACGAAGATTTCTACGGAAACCGTCGTTATATATATAAACATTAGATGACGGTTTCTGTAGAAACTGTCGTCTAAACCCGCCAGCTTGGAAGCCGGTTTTTTAACTTCATTTTAGACGACGGTTTCTCTATAAACCATCGTCTCATAAGAGTCGTTAAATGCTAAATTTTTATAATGAAATTTTTAGTGTCTAAAATAAGGTCAAGATATATCTTTCTTTTTAAAAAAATAAAATTAGATATATATTTACTCTTATTTTCTTCTAACTCAGGAGATAATGTAGTTGCAAACATAGTTTAATGATAATTTTACATCACATGATTACGCTACCAAATGTGGAGTTTAAATCTCTCCAACCCAAATGTAAAAAAGGAATAAGGAGATAATTATAGGAAAAAAAAAACACAAATATATACAATATATGCTCCAAACTTTTACGTGACACTGTCGGGAATCTAAATCATATTTAATGAACTGTACGTTTGGTTCATGAATTCAGAATCATGATTTGAAATCATTATCATTTTACGTGTATTTTTTGTAAGAGAAAAACACTGTAAAAAATCATGAATCATGATTCAGAATCAGCAAAGAATACATAAAACAAACATCTCTAAAGTGATCGGTGAATCTCTAAACTTTTAGGTCAGAATGTTGAAGGCCCAAAGTGGGATTTCTTAAATCAGCTATATTAAGTACCCATTAACATTAGATTAAGACTTCTTTAAGACATAAACAGAATCATTAGCCGTACGCAGCGCATGCTTCAACTTGCAAATTTTGTAATCAAAAGCCACGAGGCATTGTCCCCGAGTGAGACCAAACCCTTAAATAGAAAAAGCAAACATTTAGGGAAACCTACAAAAGACATTATAAGCAGCTTTTTGGACTATTTAACTTTTAAGCATGTTTTTCGTTAATATTATCTTTATTAGTCCAAGAAAACCAATATCCCTGTGGGGTCAAGCGCTTTAATATTTTCGTTATTTTGGGCTCTTTTACTTATTATAAAAAGAGAAAAAGAAACTGGAACTTTGGCAGGTTCAGCTTAAACTAACTTAACGACCAATATGCCTAAATTATGCACGTGGGGCCAATACTTTCTGAGCACATTTACAGTTTTTAAAACAATATTGTTTGCTAGCTTCATTTGTGCAGTCTTATTCCATCTTCAAGCCATAAAGTGAATTCAGCAAGAGAAAAAAATAATAATAAAAAGAAAACTTTCACAATCTATATTATCTTTTCATCTGCCAACCCAGATACGTTGTCTTTCACGTTCATTTTCTTGTCAAGAAAGGAACTTTGTTGTAAGATTTAAGTATTTTTTGCTATATACAAAACTATATTAAACAGTTCATCTCTAATACATTATACACTAATTTAAGCTCAAACAAAGAGGTCTTGTGTACCATGGGCGCATAGAAAGAAGAGCAATACTTTTTTATTTTTTAACATTAGTTTATACCATAATCAACACTAACAAAAGAAGTGATTCTTTAGTTTGTTAGCTTCTCGGCTCATTTATTTTGTCTTTCTAGTTTAACTTTTTAAAATTTTTTTTTATTTAAAAAACTAACTCAAGCCCTGTGACCCGTGGTGGGTTAAAATGCTTACCCGTTTATAATTTGAACCTGTTGAAAACATATTTTTCCCGTCCTATTCAAGTCGGGTCACCGTGGATAAATGGATTAGCTGCTAACATTGTCATCCCTTGTTCCAGCTGCAAAAATTTGTCGGTAAATGAGCCTAAGTATTTTTTTTCTTTGGTTTTTGAAGGAAAATTAGCCACTATTAACTAAGAAGTTAAATTTGAAACAAAATTGAAAGAAATATTTGAATTAATCTTTTAAGATCATACATATTTTAGGTATATAAAAAACTATACAAGTATTGTTACATTATTTACAATATATATTACTACTATAAGGATATATGAATCGGTGAAACTAGGCACTCCTTTAATACTTGTGGTTACAAGATTGCGATTATTTGTGACAAATATTTTGTATAAATTACTCGTATTACTCGTGAAATAGTTAGTTAATGAGAAAAGTACATTGTTAGTTATGGTTTTATACATGTCTATTATTTATACTATTTTAAATAAATAGGTGTTATTGTAACCTTTTGTTTTCTTTTTATTAATTGAATGAGTATAATTGTTTATTTTTAAGTGGATTAGCATAAATAATATTTTTTTATCATCTTTAGTGGTATTTCTGATTTTTTTTTCCCCTAGTGTTTAGAATCTATTACAACCATCAAGTACATATAGGGACATTTGGAGTGCAAAGTAGAATAACATTAGGTAGGAATATTGTCTTTGTATAAGCAAAAATTAGATTATTTAGTTTAATACAATCTCATGTCTGGAGTTCTGGTATTAGGATATATAGGGGGGCTTTTTCAGAAAAAAAAAAAAAAAAATTAAAAACTTGAAGTCAAAATGTAATTTCATTTTTTAAAATTGAAGGGCTAAAAATGTATTTTGACTGCATAATTTTTTTAAAGTTATAGTTTTGGCGCCAAATTTCTTAATTCTTTGCAAACGACTATGCAACGAATAGTATAATTTGGTTGTGGACTGTTTCTTTCAAACATAATTTAACTCTTTAAATGCGTAGCAACAAAATAGGAGAATTTGGTCGCCATATGTTATATTCCGTGACCAATAAATGTTTATCAAAATTTTCTAATGTAAATATGGTGGCGCTCCAAATAATGATTTGAATCCAAAAATTACAAGCTAGCACCAACTGAATATTATGTTTGCCGAATGCTTTTGCGACCAAACATTTGGTCGCTGTTTTCTAGCTAGTTTGCACGAGCAAAGTTTAATTGTACGTAGTCGCCAAATATTCTCTGCATGAACCGATTTTCTGTTCACGCCCTGTTATCGATGGCCAGTTTTTTTTTTTTTCTTTTTATGTTGCAAAAGCATGTCTATTTGATAGAGAATTTGGTTCCCTTCTTTCGACCACCAAAACCAGAAAGTGATTTTTAGCCACCAAATAGTTTTGAGTGCAAAAGCCTTGGTAGCAGTTAGTGTGGGATTATCCAAGTACCCGTGGAAACCAAGCCATAGTTGAAATGTTCTGGCCTAGTCTCAACATTTATCTAAACATACATAAAAGAGTTAAAAAAAAGTTTTCTCCTTTCACAATATGTCAATATCTCCTTTTTACACTATTTTATTTTATGTCAACCTTTCTTTTTAACTCTTTTGTTTTTATTTCTTATTCTTTATCTTTTTCTTCTCTCTTTCTTTTAATTAAAATAATTCTTTTAAATATGTCCCTACTAATTTTTTTTAGATCAAAAACTCCCAAATAACTTTAATTCTGTTTCTATGTGATTTTTTAAATACTTTTTTCCCCTTTATCTTCAATTAATGGACTTAGTTTCTACGGAGACCACGTGTTTTAACACATGATCAAACTTATAAAATTATTCTCTACGTACCTAGGACGTGACTCAACTAATTGAACAGAAAAAAGTCTCGCTAGCAGAATGTCTATTCTCTTATATCAGAATTGTGGCATTTGTGTGGTGGAAGGTTCTCAGTACTATTCATTCGAGAAAAACAAAAAGTTGAATGTCTATCGTGTCTCTGTCGACGTTAAAGCGTCTTTATTTCATGTTAAGGGTACATCTATTATTTTCCACCAGTCATCTCCTCCTTCTTCTTCTTCTTCTTCTTCCCCCTTTGTTTTTGTTATTATTATTATTTTATTGCTGAAACAGTACTCACTTTACTTCTTACTCTGCAACAATAATACTGAAAATAATACGATTTTTTTTTTTAAGCTGGAAAGTGTTCAAAGCGGAAGCTAAAAGGTTGATAGAGAAGGATAATTCATATTGAAAAGGGTTAATGAGAAAGGCGAAAGACAAATGAATAAACCAAATATATATACACCAAGTAAAGAAACAAATAGGAACATAACATGGCTAAATCAAGATAATGAAAAAAAACACGAGAAACTTTGATCAATTGTTGATGGAATGACCGACACCAGGACTGTGACCTGGTGCAGTGGGTCGGAAATCATCAACGTGTTCTGCCTTACTAGTCTGCACTTCTGGGCGTGAGTATGCATAAGTAGAATGCTGTTGATCACCACTTTTTGAGCATCTCCGGAAACGCGTAGACTTCAAATGCCTTCCCTCAACGTTGATAACTTCATGGCATACCATCAAGAACAACACGAAAAAAACTAAAGGCCTCATTGACATAGCCATACAAATATATATATATATATATATATATGTATGTATGTATGTATGTGTATAATATTTATATAATATGTTCTTCTCTTAGAGAGGAGAAAAAGAGAGAAGAGAGATTATGTTTTCTTGGAGTTCGAATTATAGAGAGTGTTTCGAGTTGTGGAGTGAGTTCTTGCTTTGAAACCCTAATCTATATATTCTACAGTGGTATTTATTGATGATGTCCCACTTGCGCGTGGAGTTATATGTAAACTTGGCCTATTCCCTTTTAAATGTATAGTAATAGTATCTGATTTATTAAGGTTTCATGACACATGCAATTGAGGGTCCTCAGTAGTGGGAAGATTCCATTGATCGGTGTGGCCAGATATAAAGAATCCCAAAAGTCGAAAGAAAGCTAAAGATGATCAAAGTGGATGGTTTCTATTAACTGTTTAAGAGTAACCTCTCCTTACGGGGGAAAAAAAAAGTTAGCACTAGTACCATACCTCTGTCTAGTTGTCTATATTCCGCTTGCCTCCATGGCCCATATGGGGAAGGTATACTCTTATTTTTAAGTTATTTTGTTGAGAGTTTCTCTTGTAGGACTAAAAAATATGTAATTATCGGTAATTTTTAATTTTTTAACTGTCATATTTATATAAAAAACTGTCCGGACCCATTTAATTCATGAGTTCAAACCTATTATTCTTGATTTTGACATTTGAAATTCAAATTTTTTGTAAGAATAAAATACTCTAACAGAATCAAAACCATGGATTTAAACGCATGAAACAAATGGTCCTCTATTCTACACACTTTTCCAATCTGATATGATTTTAACGAGGCCTAAAGATCAGAAATTGATCCTACTAGTAAGAAAGCTGTACCAAAAAAAAGTCTCTTTTCTTGCATTTAAAAAATGTATGGTCCTTAATCTAAGGTCTATATGTACTATAGTCTCATTTTAGTTAATATATTATATATCTTTCTCAGGCCATGGCGTTGATCTTATAAATTAGACTGATTGATCATGGTATCATACAGCGACTTTTCCCCTTCATACTGCTCAAGGGCTGCTTATACATTGGGGCGCTATAGAATTGAAAGGGTGCAATGCATTTTTTTTTAAAAAGTAAAAAAAAAAAAAAAAAAAAAGTGTGCAAATGCAATATTACAAGTACGATATAGATCCCCACATGTGCGGTGTGCCCAAGCCCATGGAATTGGACGCTACTGCCGCTTTTATATTTTTATTATTATTTTTTTTTATAATTTCGTCCTTGTATTCAAGGTATATATTATCTAAGTACTACACAGATATGAAATCTTTCTTTTCATTTCTTTTTATTTAATAAACTTGAGTGGCAGATTTGGTGCCAAATGTTCTAGTTATGTTTCTTATTTTTTTTAATATAAAAAACATGGGAAAATAAAGAATACACAAAATTCATAGATAGATCATACCTAAAAATTCATGGTAGGTATGTTTTAGTTAGCTTTAATATCAGTTATCATGTTATATCTCAAAACAAAAAAATAAAAAAAATAAAAAATAAAAAGAAAGAAAGAAAGTACTGAGTTTTGTTCTTAGATAATACATTATATATGAATTATTTGCACTTTTAAACAAAACAAAGGCTGCGTTAGGGACTGTCATATATGAGAATATACTTCCAATACGCCAAATGCACTTTCGCACAGTCCCACTAATAATCACTCCACTATACCTGATCAACACTGCTGTTTAATTTGGACAGTTTCTTGTTGTTTATAAGATCTCTTATATTTATTCAGAGAAGTACATTATTACCTGCATGCATTAAATTAGTTAATTATATCATATGCACTAAATTATTCAATTATCATATATAACTGTGAAATGGAAGTACATATATAGCTGGACCGTTTGTCAATAAAGTCACTATTCATTCATATGATTCCATGTGCATGCTCTCCTTTGATATCCAATGCCAAAGACCGCCGCTAAAATATGGGCACGACGACCAAACAACTTAAGTTATTGCTGTCGTTATTTATTGTTCTTTTTATCATTATTATTATTTATTTATTTTTTTTTGTGGAAACCCAACTTCACTTTACAAAGGGAGGACTCTTTTTATAATAAGTAGTCTTTGTAGTTGCCTAATTATTTATGAATATTTTTGGAGGCTATAGACATCATCATCAGCAACCAAATGCGCGAAAAAAAAAAGATTCTAAAGTACGTTCGTTAATGGCGTTAATATAGAAAACTAGACGAAAAGCTAGTCTTCCCAGCTAATTGGAGGCTCACCAGGGACTGAATGAATGACAGCTACTATTGGACCCCATTCGCAATTCTCGTAGACAAACTATATACTAGTAACACAAACTAAGGTATCGTAGTCCATTTTCATGATCATGTAGCGATCTGAATTGTTGAGGGTTTCTTATAAGATTGTGCGTGTTTTTATATTATATATTTATATATATACAGTCTAAGATTCTCTAGCGGTGGTTGAAGTTGCTTTGGATTACTTCTAAGCTTTTAGCACTTTATTTTAAGTTTAATCTCTCTCTCTCTCTCTCTCAAAAAAAACAAAAACAAAAAAAAGATGATATTATATGGCAAAAGAGAGAGAGAGAGAGAGAGAGAGAGAGAGAGAGAGAGAGAGAGAGAGAGAGAGAGAGAGAGAGAGAGAGAGAGAGAGAGAGAGAGAGAGAGAGAGAGAGAGAGAGAGAGAGAGAGAGAGAGAGAGAGAGAGAGAGAGAGAGAGAGAGAAAAGGTTTCATTGTCCACCGTCAGATTCACACAGGTTTCGTACGTTTGACTTAGTAACTAAAAAGTACCACATTTACACCACTCGTGTTAGAATTTATCGTGAAATATAAAAACAGAGTATATATGTTAGGTTCGTTTAGAATGTATACTAAAATTATAATTATTAATTTTGACATTTGAAATTTAAATTTTTTGTGAGAAAAAAATACTGAATCAATTATTTGAGTTTAAGTATATGAAACAAATGGACTTTAGTGATAAGTATGATGACTATATGGTCCAAGTTTAAGTATTTTTGGTCAGAGTCATATTTATTGATCAATATCTATAATATCATATTGATTATATATAATTATATAGCATGCATGTATTTTATTTGGTGGCCATGACATCGCAGGCTGGCGTTTCGGTGGAAAATAACAGGGTCAGGAACATGATGGTGTATTGAGAGCTTATAATATTAATCATATAACCATATTTTCTGCAGTCTTTTGTCACCAGTGTTTTTCCCTTTTAAATTAACGGAGGAAAAGTAACACCGTCCCTATACCCGTTTCCCAAACCCTATATTGCTCCGGGACGACTCTATAAATTAGGCTCTATCCTAATATTTTACTTTATAAAGTGGAGTTGGAATGTTAATCTTAACTTCCCTTTTGATCGATTCTTTAATTCTAATAAACACTGAGTTTACTTATATAATGATCTTATTATGCCAATTATTATTTGATTTTTACAAAATAAATGATGAGAGAGGATGATTAGCATCAAAGATAGGAAAAACATTTCAATTAAGACGGCACCTAATTAAATCCTAGGTCATCCCACATACTAACACTCGATATTATTAAAATTTAAAAACCGAAATAAAAGTAGATGAATCACAAAAGTTGGCAGTATATCAGCTACAGAATCATGCTCAAACCATAGAAAATTGCATCTGTGACATTTAGCATAATGAACCACAAGTATAACTCCTCATGAGTTCCGCCTCGAAAGCATAAACATTTCCTAAAAGATGAGCAAACAACCCTTTTATAATCCTCTATGAGTTCTGAAAACACCTCAACACCCATCTGGATTAGGAGATTATTTCATTATACAAAAGGACATTTTTGAAGTTAAACTGATAAGATCTCTATTCCTTATATATTAGTAAACATGTTAGACAGAAAATTAAATTGTTTCCACTTCACATTATAACTGTTAGAGTATGGTGACCTGAATTCAGTTTGGCCCGGCCTGAAAAGCTCGCGGTGCGACATATGTGGTGCAACCCGGCCTGAAAAGCTCGCGGTGCGCCTGAAAAGCTCGCGGTGCGACATATGTAGTGTAACCCGGCCTGAAAAGCTCGCGGTGCGACATATGTGGTGCAACTTTAATTATGGAAAATCTTTTGGGGATCTGTAGTGGTAGGGTTTTTTGTGATGCTCTGATATATAGCCTCCTAGAACTCTTATTTTGTATCAGTTTTTCGATATAGTGAATTTTTCTTTCTCTGCCCGTGGTTTTTTCCCGTTTTGGGTTTTTCCACGTTAAATATGTGTGTTCTCGTTCTTCATTTCTTGTTGCCTATTTTCGTTATTATCGTAACAGTAACAAATATATAAGTCAATAAAAACTAATGAAGTTTATAAAGATTTTTATTATTGTTCGTTTACTTTTCTTTCCAAACTCATTCCCTTTTCCAATTGTAAGGTTTGATAAATATCCGTAATCCTTTTGTCAAACTTCTAAAGTTCCTGTTAATCCTCATGTATGGCAAAGTTAACGTCACAATTTACAAACACTACTTCTCCTTATTATCAAGCTATATGAACTTTGAGAACGTAATTCGCCATTAACAGAAAACTCAACTTATTTTAATTAAAGGCATAACTGACTCTCAACTGATATTAAGCACAAATCCATGCTTCATCTAGAAGTTTAGATATTAGAAACTAATTAATTACAATCACAAAACGAAATAATATGAGATTTATGCACAAGATTGCCTTCATATATATCATGCACACACGTTAATTTGAACTCGATCTTTCCCTTCACTATGTTAACTTGCTCCTTTATTATCGATTGGAATCATAACCAAAACCTTTTCTGATAATAATTATAGGTTCTAGATTCTTCTTTTAAGACCCTTTATGGGCCGTACGTCCCGTCCTTGTGATATACATTGTTATACAGTATTTCGCGTGTCGTGATGATATACACACGCGCACACACATTAATTGTCAAGTACAGGGTTGCCTTTTCGTGAGCCTCGTCATAATGTCATAATTAAAGAGTGAGCATCTTAGGAAATTATAAGAGTACTACAATAACTAAAACAAAGTGGAAATATTAGATGTGCACAAATGAAGACCAAACATCTAACTACTGAATGCAAAAAGTACAATTTTTTTTTTCTTTTGTTCTTTTGACACAGATGGGATATTACTAGATCAACCGTACGTTACTCACATGCATAACATAACATAGTAAAACATTTGAGTTCTTATTGGCTTGGTTGATCATGAAAAAAAGTAATACATATGTAGAATATTATTGCAAACTAGAATGATCTAGTTGTGAATGGAATGACCGACACCGGGACTATGCCCGGGGTTTGTGGGTCGGAAAGCTGATACGACTCCGTCCAATTGATCCTTAACACCACGGTGCAGCTGCCTCGGGCTTGCCACTTCTCTCGCCACAACAGCTTTCGGTTTCGCGTCCTTCAGGCCGACTAACTTCACGTTCTTCTTTAGCGTTCTTGCTTCAACAGAGAGAAGCTCATGGGAGACAATGATTAGAATGAAAAATAAGCAAATGTGAGAGGCCTTTACCATTGTTGACAAATGATATTTGGTTATTAATATGGGCCTAGAGAGAGAGTGTGTGTGTGTGTGTGTGTATATATATATATTATGTAATGAATAGGTAGGTAGCTAGCTTGCTCTAATAGAACTCTCAAGCTGAAATATATTAGCTTGAGACAATGAGCTTGTAGCTAGGGAAGGAGTAGAGAAAGATACTCGGAACATCTTCCTTCTAGGGGTATTTATAGAGAGATTGAAAACCTCAGGACGCATGCATGTGAGAGTTGGTGGGCGGTGGGGGCAGAAGAGGGAAATTAAGAAAAGGGAAGTCCAAACTTTGAGGAAAGATACTACTCCGATGTGTAAGATGAGGTGCACCAGCTCACAAAGAACTTAAAAAAAAAGTACTGTATTTGCAGCATTTTTATTTAGAAAATAAAAATCACTTTGCTATGTATTGGCTTAGTTTGGTAGTGTTATTTTACTTGTGCTGAAGAAAGAAGCAGCTGTTACAAAAAACAGCTGAGTATTTGGCAAACTATAATTATAGTAGCTGTACTGGTTCTAAAATCAGTATAATAGAGTTTGGTAAATTATGAGATTAAATTGCTGTGAATAGTTAAAAATTACAACTATATTATATTATACTATAATATAATATATATAATTACAATATAATATATATTTATTATCATATTTAATATAATACAAAAAACTATTATTATATAATTATGATATAGAATATAATAATATTATTAAAATAATAACTGAAATAATTAAAAATAATGATTATATTATATTATAATTACAATATAATGCATATTTATTATTATATTAAATATAATACAATAAAACTATTATTAAATAACATATTATATAACTATGATATAGAATATAATAATATTATTAAAATGGTTAATATAATTATAATATTATAATATTTCAGTTATA